>NC_091288.1:199428474-199653474 GCF_032444005.1 Ranitomeya imitator
ACCTGCTTAAACCAGCAGGAAATGCGGCGGCGTCTAAAAATCACTAAAATTGACAAATCTCCGGGCCCGGATGTGATACACCCCCGAGTACTGCAGGAATTAAGTACAGTCATTGATAGACTATCATTTTTAATCTTTAAAGACTCCATAATAACAGGGTCTGTACCACAGGACTGGCGTATAGCAAATGTGGTGCCAATATTCAAAAAGGGGACAAAAGCTGAACTCGGAAATTATAGGCCAGTAAGCTTAACCTCTACTGTGGGTAAAATCCTGGAGGGCATTCTAAGTGATGCTATACTGGAGTATCTGAAGAGGAATTACCTCATGGCCCAGTATCAGCACGGGTTTACTAGGGACCGTTCATGTCAGACTAATCTGATCAATTTCTGTGAAGAGGTAAGTTCCGGACTGGACCAAGGGAACCCAGTGGACGTAGTGTATATGGACTTTTCAAAAGCTTTTGATACGGTGCCACAAAAAAGGTTGATACATAAAATGAGAATAATGATGATAGGGGAAAATATGTGTAAGTGGGTTAAGAGCTGGCTCAGGGAAAGGAAACAAAGGGTGTTTATTAATGGAGCACACTCGGACTGGGTAGCGGTTAGCAGTGGGGTACCACAGGGGTCAGTATTGGGCCCTCTTCTTTTTAACATATATATTAATCAACTTGTAGGGGCATGCAGAGTGGAATTTCAATATTTGCAGATGACACTAAACTCTGCAGGGTAATCAATACAGAGGAGGACAATTTTATATTATAAGATGATTTATGTAAACTAGAAGCTTGGGCTGATAAATGGCAAATGAGCTTTAATGGGGATAAATGTAAGGTCATGCACTTGGGTAGAAGTAATAAGATGTATAACTATGTGCCTAATTCTAAAACTCTGGGCAAAACCGTCAATGAAAAAGACCTGGGAGTATGGGTGGATGACAAATTCACATTTAGCAGCCAGTGTCAGGCAGCTGCTACAAAGGCAAATAAAATAATGGGATGCATTAAAAGAGGCATAGATGCTCATGAGGAGAACATGATTTTACCTCTATACAAGTCACTAGTTCAACCACACTTAGAATACTGTGCACAGTTCTGGTCTCCGGTGTATAAGAAAGACATAGCTGAACTGGAGCGGGTGCAGAGAAGAGCGACCAAGGTTATTAGAGGACTGGGGGGTCTGCAATACCAAGATAGGTTATTACACTGGGGGCTATTTAGTTTGAAAAAATGAAGGCTAAGGGGTGATCTTATTTTAATATATAAATATATGAGGGGACAGTACAAAGACCTTTCTGATGATCTTTTTAATCATAGACCTGAGACAGGGACAAGGGGGCATCCTCTACGTCTGGAGGAAAGAAGGTTTAAGCATAATAACAGACACGGATTCTTTACTGTAAGAGCAGTGAGACTATGGAACTCTCTGCCATATGATGTTGTAATGAGTGATTAATTACTTAAATTTAAGAGGGGATTGGATGCCTTTCTTGAAAAGTATAATGTTACAGGTTATATATATTAGATTCCTTGATAGGGCGTTGATGCAGGGAACTAATCTGATTGCCGTATGTGGAGTCGGGAAGGAATTTCTTCCCCAATGTGGAGCTTACACTTTGCCACATGAGTTTTTTTTGCCTTCCTCTGGATCAACATGTTAGGGCATGTTAGGTTAGGCTATGGGGTGAACTAGATGAACTTAAAGTCTTCCTTCAACTTTAATAACTATGTTACTATGTTACAAACCAGGGATTCAAGCTTGAGGAGGCAAATTTGCATATTCCAGGTGCCTTCTGGGAAAAGCAAGGAGTCTCCCTAAGCTAGAAGATCGTTGGGTACAGCCGGGACCAGCTGCTTGGAAAGCATCACCAAACCAGGGATTCAAGCTTGAGGAGGCTAATTTGCATATTCCAGGTGCCTTCTGGGAAAAGCAAAGTCTCCTTAAGCTAGAAGATCGTTGGGTACAGCCGGGACCAGTTGCTTGGAAAGCATCACCAAACCATTTTTGCCTGTAGGACATTATTGCAAGAGAGCTTGGCTGAGTAGATTACACAAGAAGGAAAGCACACAGCAAGTCAGCAGGATCTAGGAGCAACATGGCAGATGTGACAACCTACATGGTGAGCTGCAGCATGTGCTACATGTTCACAGATCGACCAGAAGAAGAATCAAATTTCACCTGTCAGAAGTGTAGACTAGTGGCCCTTTTAGAAGAAAAGGTGCAGGGTCTGGAAGAAAGAATAGCAACTTTGAAACTCATCAAAGAGAATGAAGACTTTCTAGACAGAACAGAAGCATCTCTACTGGTAACAGAAGGTGAAAAAAGTGTCAGAGAACCTCCAAAAGCAGATGAGTGGAAGCATGTGACCAAAAGAAGCAAGAAGACCTTGGAGAAATCACCAACCACACAACTGAAGAACCAATATCAAATCTTTGTGGAGGATGAAGATGGCACACCTAAGGATGAAGCAATACCAGCAAGCAAAAAAGAAAAGGGCACACAGCAACAAGTGACAGCAAAAAGTACAGCCAAGAAGCAACGAAGAGTGGTGGTGGTGGGAGACTCACTACTGAGAGGCACAGAAGCAGCCATCTGCAGACCGGACATAACTGCAAGAGAAGTATGCTGCCTTCCAGGTGCGATGATCAAGGATGTGACCGATAGGATACCAAAGCTCTTCAGCTCCAAGGACGTCCACCCATTTCTTCTGATACATGTTGGCACCAATGACACGGCAAGGAAGGACCTACCGACAATCTGCAAGGACTTTGAAGAGTTGGGGAAGAAAGTAAAGGAACTGGATGCACAGGTAGTTTTTTCTTCTATCCTTCCAGTAGACGGGCATGACAACAGGAGATGGAACAGGATCCTTGATGCAAACAACTGGCTAAGACGATGGTGCAGACAACAAGGATTCGGATTCCTGGACCACGGTGTGAATTACTGGTACGATGGACTCCTCGCCAGAGACGGACTACACCTCAACAAACCTGGGAAACACACATTCGCCAGAAGACTCGCTACACTCATCAGGAGGGCGTTAAACTAGAAGAAGAGGGGACGGGTAGAAAAACATTAGACTTGAACAAAGAAGACCCAGGAAAACATACTCAGATGGGAGGTAAGAACATTTCTAAAACAATCCACAGCGAGGAGATTGGAACAAAACAAAATCCTCTAAACTGCATGCTCGCAAACGCCAGAAGCCTTACAAACAAGATGGAAGAACTAGAAGCAGAAATATCTACAGGTAACTTTGACATAGTGGGAATAACCGAGACATGGTTAGATGAAAGCTATGACTGGGCAGTTAACTTACAGGGTTACAGTCTGTTTAGAAAGGATCGTAAAAATCGGAGAGGAGGAGGGGTTTGTCTCTATGTAAAGTCTTGTCTAAAGTCCACTTTAAGGGAGGATATTAGCGAAGGAAATGAGGATGTCGAGTCCATATGGGTCGAAATTCATGGAGGGAAAAATGGTAACAAAATTCTCATTGGGGTCTGTTACAAACCCCCAAATATAACAGAAACCATGGAAAGTCTACTTGTAAAGCAGATAGATGAAGCTGCAACCCATAATGAGGTCCTGGTTATGGGGGACTTTAACTACCCGGATATTTACTGGGAAACAGAAACCTGTGAAACCCATAAAGGCAACAGGTTTCTGCTAATAACCAAGAAAAATTATCTTTCACAATTGGTGCAGAATCCAACCAGAGGAGCAGCACTTTTAGACCTAATACTATCTAATAGACCTGACAGAATAACAAATCTGCAGGTGGTTGGGCATCTAGGAAATAGCGACCACAATATTGTACAGTTTCACCTGTCTTTCACTAGGGGGACTTGTCAGGGAGTCACAAAAACACTGAACTTTAGGAAGGCAAAGTTTGACCAGCTTAAAGATGCCCTTAATCTGGTAGACTGGGACAATATCCTCAGAAATAAGAATACAGATAATAAATGGGAAATGTTTAAGAACATCCTAAATAGGCAGTGTAAGCGGTTTATACCTTGTGGGAATAAAAGGACTAGAAATAGGAAAAACCCAATGTGGCTAAACAAAGAAGTAAGACAGGCAATTAACAGTAAAAAGAAAGCATTTGCACTACTAAAGCAGGATGGCACCATTGAAGCTCTAAAAAACTATAGGGAGAAAAATACTTTATCTAAAAAACTAATTAAAGCTGCCAAAAAGGAAACAGAGAAGCACATTGCTAAGGAGAGTAAAACTAATCACAAACTGTTCTTCAACTATATCAATAGTAAAAGAATAAAAACTGAAAATGTAGGCCCCTTAAAAAATAGTGAGGAAAGAATGGTTGTAGATGACGAGGAAAAAGCTAACATATTAAACACCTTCTTCTCCACGGTATTCACGGTGGAAAATGAAATGCTAGGTGAAATCCCAAGAAACAATGAAAACCCTATATTAAGGGTCACCAATCTAACCCAAGAAGAGGTGCGAAACCGGCTAAATAAGATTAAAATAGATAAATCTCCGGGTCCGGATGGCATACACCCACGAGTACTAAGAGAACTAAGTAATGTAATAGATAAACCATTATTTCTTATTTTTAGGGACTCTATAGCGACAGGGTCTGTTCCGCAGGACTGGCGCATAGCAAATGTGGTGCCAATATTCAAAAAGGGCTCTAAAAGTGAACCTGGAAATTATAGGCCAGTAAGTCTAACCTCTATTGTTGGTAAAATATTTGAAGGGTTTCTGAGGGATGTTATTCTGGATTATCTCAATGAGAATAACTGTTTAACTCCATATCAGCATGGGTTTATGAGAAATCGCTCCTGTCAAACCAATCTAATCAGTTTTTATGAAGAGGTAAGCTATAGACTGGACCACGGTGAGTCATTGGACGTGGTATATCTCGATTTTTCCAAAGCGTTTGATACCGTGCCGCACAAGAGGTTGGTACACAAAATGAGAATGCTTGGTCTGGGGGAAAATGTGTGTAAATGGGTTAGTAACTGGCTTAGTGATAGAAAGCAGAGGGTGGTTATAAATGGTATAGTCTCTAACTGGGTCGCTGTGACCAGTGGGGTACCGCAGGGGTCAGTATTGGGACCTGTTCTCTTCAACATATTCATTAATGATCTGGTAGAAGGTTTACACAGTAAAATATCGATATTTGCAGATGATACAAAACTATGTAAAGCAGTTAATACAAGAGAAGATAGTATTCTGCTACAGATGGATCTGGATAAGTTGGAAACTTGGGCTGAAAGGTGGCAGATGAGGTTTAACAATGATAAATGTAAGGCTATACACATGGGAAGAAGGAATCAATATCACCATTACACACTGAATGGGAAACCACTGGGTAAATCTGACAGGGAGAAGGACTTGGGGATCCTAGTTAATGATAAACTTACCTGGAGCAGCCAGTGCCAGGCAGCAGCTGCCAATGCAAACAGGATCATGGGGTGCATTAAAAGAGGTCTAGATACACATGATGAGAGCATTATACTGCCTCTGTACAAATCCCTAGTTAGACCGCACATGGAGTACTGTGTCCAGTTTTGGGCACCGGTGCTCAGGAAGGATATAATGGAACTAGAGAGAGTACAAAGGAGGGCAACAAAATTAATAAAGGGGATGGGAGAACTACAATACCCAGATAGATTAGCGAAATTAGGATTATTTAGTCTAGAAAAAAGACGACTGATGGGCGATCTAATAACCATGTATAAGTATATAAGGGGACAATACAAATATCTCGCTGAGGATCTGTTTATACCAAGGAAGGTGACGGGCACAAGGGGGCACTCTTTGCGTCTGGAGGAGAGAAGGTTTTTCCACCAACATAGAAGAGGATTCTTTACTGTTAGGGCAGTGAGAATCTGGAATTGCTTGCCTGAGGAGGTGGTGATGGCGAACTCAGTCGAGGGGTTCAAGAGAGGCCTGGATGTCTTCCTGGAGCAGAACAATATTGTATCATACAATTATTAGGTTCTGTAGAAGGACGTAGATCTGGGGATTTATTATGATGGAATATAGGCTGAACTGGATGGACAAATGTCTTTTTTCGGCCTTAATAACTATGTTACTATGTTACTATGTTGCTATGATGTCCTTCTCCAGTGATCGCTCTCTTCGTATGATGTGTCCAAAGTAGGGAGGTCGTAGATTGGTGATCCTTGCTTCGAGTGACCTGTCTGGCTTGATTTGTTCCAAAATTGATTTATTTATTCCTCTTGCCCTCCATGGTATTGAGAACATCCTTCTCAAGCACCATATTTCGAAGGCGTTAATTGTTCGTCGGTCTTGTTTATTTTGTCTTCCAGGTTTCACATCTGCTGATTTCCATGGGCTGCATGTAATGCTATATTTCCCATGTAGTAGTGCTGTATTAGAAGCAAACTCAATTTTTGACTTTACACAAGGGTAGTCTATCACAATCCCCCTAAAATAAACCGTTCCTTGTCACTGCAGACTAAAACCCACAGAAAAAGTCATAGATAGGTGGCCTACCCTCACAAAAGTTTTAGAAGAACCTGTCTTACTTTTGACCTCCATCTAGACTGCCATTCCATTTTAATCTGAGAATTTCAATCTGGATCTCTCTGCCTCCAAAAGGATGTGGCAAGGGTGGCAGCAGAACCTTATGACCACAAACATACCCCAGACTACAATAGAGACTACCCATGAGGGCACCACATCTGGTTTGGTCCAATTGTGGACAAATGAGAGCAAAAATAAGTTATGAAGATACATACCCTGATAACTGCCCAGCTATCCCCATTCTCTTATAAGACCTTTGTAACATAGAATAAAACATTTAAAGCAAACAATTTCTTTAAAAAAATATTTATTACCATCCAAAATTAAATCTCTACTTTAGGTACTATGGGGGAAAACATCCATAATGGGTAATAATAATAATAATAATAATAATAATAATAATAATAGCTCATAATATTATTATGAGGCTGGTGCTGGTTCTCAATAAAAAGACTTATTAGCAAACATTAATCTATTGAAAAATTAGTATGCAAATAAAAAGGAAGAAAAAAAGGAAGAAAAAATATCCCATATTAGTCAAACCAAGCACTCATCTATGGACAGCTGTTTTGGGGGGTTCTTACCTGTCTTCAGTACAATGGAGGACACTGTTGGCTGGATGATGAAACAATTTCCAACCTTCTTCTGTTGACTTCATATGGAATCCAAAAGACAAATAACGCACAATAAGGAGCAAGAATATGTATCCCATAGCTTTCTTCTGAGAAGTTAATAAAGAGCCACAATCTGCTTTTATTATCATATTTTATGATTATGTCCCTGCTCTTTCATCTGCTTACAATTCTTTAAAATTCCAGTGAATGGTGCGGTTCTGTTCTGCCAGATTACTGGATTTCCTAACAGATCAGGTACCAGATTAAAGAGAGTCTGTCGGCAGGTTTTTGCTTTTTTTATCGAGAGTAGCATGATGTAGAGGCTGAGGCACTGATTTCAGCAATATGACACTTATTAGGCTGAGTGCTATTATTTAGAAACAATGAGTTTTTATCAGCAGGACTAGGTGTCTCGTGCCTCCTGGTCCATATGAAGGCGAGTACAAGGCCGATTGCTAGGGCCCAGAATTTAGTTCTCTCTGCCCCGAAACTCCTATTCTAAGAATCAGAGTTGAATGTGATGTGCATTCAGGTGCTTTCTTTACTCACTTGTAGTTCAGGAGTCCACATTATCTCCCCGTCCACGGGGCCGGTAACAACTACAGATAAGACAGGAGACCTTGGGTCCAGTGCAACAGGTTCAGCTTTACTGTGCAATTCGGTTACACATGGCTTCAGCATACAGATTGGGATAGTGTCCCTTTTTGGTGATATTCCTTTTGTCCTGTAAGCTATCAGTTCTTGCCTCCATTCTGGGCAACGTGCTCCCACCTCAACATCAAAGCTCCATCAATGTGACCAATTGGATGATGAGTTTAACAGGATTTTCCTTTCAAATTAATGAATCATCTTCTCTCAGCTTCAAATCTACACTTTATTCCCATTCCTGTTGCATAATTGTTTTTTTTTTAAGAATGCTCGTGCCTACTGGAGGCGCTACCAGGAGACAGGCCAGTACACCAGGAGACGTGGAGGGGGCCGTAGGAGGGCAACAACCCAGCAGCAGGACCGCTAACTCAGACTTTGTGCAAGGAGGAACAGGAGGAGCACTGCCAGAGCCCTGCAAAATGACCTCCAGCAGGCCACAAATGTGCATGTGTTTGCAAAAACGGTTATAAACTGACTCCATTAGGATGGTCTGAGTGCCCGACGTCCACAGAATCCGACTGAACACATCTGGGACATCATGTGTCGCACCATCCACCAACCTCATGTTGCACCACAGACTGTCCAGGAGTTGGCGGATGCTTTAGTCCAAGACTGGGAGGAGATCCCTCAGGAGACCGTCCGCCACCTCATCAGGAGCATGCCCAGGTATTGTACAGTAGGGAGGTCATACAGGCATGTGAAGGCAACACACACACAACTGAACATAATTTCCTTGTCATGAGGCTTTTCCACTGAAGTTGGATTAGCCTCTAATTTGATTTTCCACTGTGATTTTGAGCATCATTCTAAATCCAGACCTCCATGGGATATTGATATTGGTTTACATTGATCGTTTTTATGTTTTAGTGTTCTCAACACATTCCACTATGTAATGAATAAAGATTTGCAGTTGAAATATGTCATTCAGTGATATCTAGGATGTGGGATTTTAGTGTTCCCTTTATTTTTTTGAGCAGCATATATTTCTATGTTTTGTAATGCTTCCCCTAGTGGACAGACCTCCCCAATCGCAGGAAAAGCCTTGAGACACAGCCTCCAAGAAAACCAAGACATAAACAGTCCATAAGGATAAAATGCAACACTCTCTAAGGCTACTTTCACACTGGCGTTTTTTTTAATACGTCGCAATGCGTCATTTAGGGGAAAAAACGCATCCTGTGAAGTTGTTTGCAGGATGCGTTTTTGCCCCATAGAGTTACATTACCGACGCATTGCGACGTATTGACACACGTCGCAACCGTCTTGCGACGGTTGTGCCATGTTATGGTGGACCGCCGGGAGCAAAAAACGTTAAATGTAACATTTTTTGCAGCCGACGGACCGCTTTTTCCGACCGCGCATGCGTGGCTGGAATTCCGCCCCCACCTCCCCGCACCTCACAATGGGGCAGCGGATGCGCCGGAGAAATGCATCCGCTGCACCTGTTGTGCAGCACAACAAACGCTAGCGTCGGAATCTCGACCCGACGCAATGCGACGGGCCGAATCCGACGCTAGTGTGAAAGTAGCCTAACACTGTTTACTTTAACTCCTTCTGAACCCGACATCTTCGTCTCCACCCTACACAACCATATCTCCACCATTTTTTAGCACCTTTCTCTCAATATACAATGTACACACAAAGCTTCTAATTAGAGGTGTTGACAGGGTTAGCTTTCTTAACTCTTCTCCATTCCACATCTAAAAGGTCTGGTTGCATCACAATTGCTGCACCCAGTACATTGCTATAATTGGGGTCTCTTTTCCTACACTATGTTTCTCTCAGATGAGGCAGCAAAAACCTGTTAACAAATTCCCTCTGAGGCTATGTGCATGTGGCGCCCCAGGGTCTTGGTCGTCGCAGTGGTATTGCTTTCCTCTCAGAGAGAGTGATGCTTCGTTTGGAGGCAAAGATTTCACACTCCAGGCCACCAGGGGGAACTCTTGCTCCTATTTATTAGGTCACTCCCCACACAGGTAAAACTGGTCGCCTGTAGGGAAAGTTAGTTAGTTGCTGGCTGTGCTTCGCTCAGGTATTTGGTCCCTGACAGGGGTGAGATCCTGTTAGAGATCGAGGGAGAAGGACACGGAGCTGTGCGTGCCCTCAGAGCTGCAGCTCCCAGAAAGAGACAAACAGAAGGCAGAACTGTATTGCAGCGAGCATGAAAGGAAGTCGTAGCAAAGGAGTGGATACCATTAGGGGACCAGCCGTACACAGGCTGCCTCCTTCTTAGGCGCAGGATCCTGGTAGCCGGAAAAACGAGGGAGTAATGAACTTTATGCCTTGCTCCAGAGACCGGCAGGACTGCTAATTTTACGTTACCTGTCCGCCCTACACCCAGGAGGCATGGTGGTACACCTTAGAGGCTGGGGCATGATAGAGTCCCTATAAACCACCTCAAGCCACCAGTCATACTGGTTTGTCCTATCCTATATGGGGGGACAGAGAGAGAGACATTACATCTGTGAGGACCTTATGTGAAGCCTTAGGTAGTAAGGAACTACAACACCACGGTGCTAGAGGAAGGCTATTGATTTCCACCTGGACAAGGGGACTCTGGACTTGCCTCCAGACCTGCCGGACTCTGCCTGCCCTGTGATCTGGTGCCCTGGACTGTGGATGCCGAAGTCTTCAGTAAAGGTAAAGAGACTGCACCCTTGTGTCCTTGTTCTTCTCTGCACCTGTCATCATCCACCATCTACACACCGGGAAGCCCTGGGGATACACTTCACCTGTGGGAAGGTACACCATCTAGCTGCCATAACATCACCCCAGCGGAATCCTTAAAGCAGCGTCAGTCACCCTGACCGAATACCACAGGTGGCGTCGCAAACACAAACTTTATCCCTTTAAAGACCTTTCCCTTTTACACGGACGTCCCAGGGGCACAGACTGGGTCAGCCACCGTGACATCCCCCTGTGAACCGCATGACCCGGTACCGAGTACCCCACGGCCCCCTGGGGGCACTCCATGCACATGTTGCAGATTTTGCTGCGGATCCGCAGCAGATCTGCAGCTGCGGGTCCGCAGCAGCTTTCCGTGCATTTACAGTACCATGTAAACCTATGGAAAACGCAATCCGCAGTGCCCATGCTGCAGAAAAAAACGTGCGGAAACGCTGCGGTTTACATTCCGCAGCATGTCAATTCTTAGTGCGGATTCCGAAGCGGTTTACACCTGCTTCGTAATAGGAATCCGCAGGTGTAAAACTGCAGCTGGAATCCACACGAATTCCGCATAAAAACCGCGGTAAATCTGCACTAAATCCTAAAACGCAGTGCCTTTTACCTGCGGATTTATGAATCCGCTGCTGAAAAATCCGCAGCCCTCCAAAATACGTGTGCACATACCCTAAGAGGTTTTCTCACCTTTTTTTCAAAAGCTGCTGCAACTCAATCAGCTGATTGCTGTGATCACGATGCTTCCAGCTGCTCATTTTTTCTACAGTGGCCACTGCAGGCGAAATACAGTATTACAAGGACATTTTGAAAACCTCCAATAAAGGATCCGCTTCTCGAATTTGACAGTACTTATTTTCCTTATCTAGTATGATATGCAATAACTACTATATCATGGAAAAATCTAATTCACAAAAATATGAAAACCAAAGAGGAGCTGACCGTATTTTTCTGGCTCTGACATGAGTGGTTTGCAGATTGATACGGCTGATCGTCTGCAGAGAAGCAATTTCCTTCTAAATGTGACGGATAAAATGATGATGCAAATCATAAGGAATAATACATAAAATGTTATTTCTTCTGCAAACATTGGATAGATTCCTACTGCTAAAGGGCAGTTTGGAAGCGAATGCCATCTGCTTTTTTTCCGCAGATCATATCTTGCTCTGTATGGGCCTAATTAAACAACAATTTGCGTGTGACCTGGCAGCATCAAGACTAAGAATTAGGTTTTGTTTAGAAATGCGTGGCACACTCTCTCGGGCAGACGACTGGCATTTTGCACCCTCTGACCTGTGATTATTCCAGAGGAGAATATAACATTGTCCGTGTGCATTTCCAAGGTAGGTAAATGTAATCTGAAGAAATGAGTCAGCCCGGCTTTCTATCGCACCATTCAACGAGAGGAACACTTGAAGATATTGAAATAAGAAAATCAATTTTTATTTAAGCACCTTGAAGAGTATCCAACCTGTACATTCCGGTAAGTTAAGAAATTGCTTTCATCGGAGACTGATTGATAGGTCAAGAAATGTTATGTTTTTTTTTTCATCCTTTCTCTTCTATTGAAGCTTAATGCACTTTTTACTAGAAGAGAATTGAAAAAGAGTGATTACAATGGGATGTGAAAATTTCAATAGATGAGAAGAAAAAGAAAAGGTTATGATGAGACGGTGTAAGAATCAGAAAATAGAATACAAATGAAGCGCTAAAAAGGTGACCTATGACCTCACAAAATTCTGTGTCTAGGCAATAAGGCTTCAGAAATCTCTGGAATAACCAGTAATAGAAAGTGAGAATCATCTGGTTAAAGGGGTTGTCCGATAACCTGCATCTACACCTTCTTATGATCGAGAACAGAGAGTAGATCTGCTCTGGGGAATGTGACTGCAGAATTAGACTAAGCCTGCTGTGACTACTGGGGAGCTGAAAATGAATAAAGGGCTGGTATGGAAATGAAAGGGTTACTATGCTCACTACAAAGGAGCTGAGAGGTAATTCTAGGACCGCTGTGGAAGCAAAAGAGCCTGTTATGACTTCTAGGGAACTGATAGCATATTCTACGACTATTGTAGAAGTAGGGGGGGCCCGCTGTGACTACTGGGGAACTGAAAAATGAATCTAGGATTGGTATGGAAATGAGAGGCTACTATCCTAACTACTAAGGAGCTGAGGTGGATTCTAGGACCACTGTGGAAGTAAAAGGGGTTTGTTATGACACCTAGGGAACTGAGAGCAAATTCTAGGACTATTGTAGAAGTGCGTGTGGGGAGAAATGGGGCTGATGTAACAACCTGGCAACTTAAAAATGCATCTAGTACTGGTGTGAAAATGGGATGGCTGTCCTGACTACTAAAGAGCTGAGAGGAGATTCTAGGACTACAATGGAAGTAAAAGGGCCTGTTATTTCTGTTTGGGACTGTTAGCATATTCTAGGACTTCTGTAGAAGTGAGGGGCCAAATGTGACTGCTGGGTAACTGAAAAAAAATAATCTAGGACTGGTGCAAAAATGAGAGGACCTGTCCTGACTACTGAGCAGGTGAGAATTGATTCTAGGGCCATTATAAAAGAAAAGGGGCTGTTATGACTCATAGGGAACTGAGAGCATTTTGTAGGACCATTTTGGATGTGAGAGAGCCTGCTGTGACTACTGAGGACATGAAACATGAATCTAGGACTGGTGTAGAAATGAGAGGGCATGAGCTATGTGCAATGTCCAATGAGGAAGTAAATGGGCCTGTTATGACTCCTAGGGAACGGATAGGAGATTCTTAGACTTTTATGGAATTAAGAGGGTCTGCTGTGACTATTGGTTAACAGAAACCTGAAAATTGGACTGAGAAAAACTGAGAGGGCTTGTTCTGACTAAGGAGGAGCTGAGAGGGCCTGTTACGACTCCTGAAGAACTGATTCTATGAATACTGGAATATTGTGAAAGTGTGGTGGGTATTGTTGTGAATTCTGTGATCAAGCTCCCTCCTGTGGTCACGAGTGGTACTGCGGCTTCTGAGTTTCCTTCCTCAGGTGATGAGGTTAAGTCGTTAGGTGCTGCTCTATTTAACTCCACCTAGTGCTTTGATCCTGACCTCCAGTCAATGTTCTAGTATTGGTTTTGCTTCCTCCTGGATCGTTCCTGTGGCCTGTCTGCTCAGCATAAGCTAAGTTCTGCTTGTGTTACTTTTTGCTATATTTTCTTTCCAGCTTGCTTTTTTGATTCTGCTTGCTTGCTGGAAGCTCTGAGACGCAGAGGGAGCACCTCCGTACCGTTAGTCGGTGCGGAGGGTCTTTTTGCCCCTCTGCGTGGTTGTTTGTAGGTTTTTGTGTTGACCGCAAAGCTATCTTTCCTATCCTCGGTCTATTCAGTAAGTCGGGCCTCACTTTGCTAAATCTATTTCATCTCTGTGTTTGTATTTTCATCTTAACTCACAGTCATTATATGTGGGGGGCTGCCTTTTCCTTTGGGGAATTTCTCTGAGGCAAGGTAGGCTTATTTTTCTATCTTCAGGTCTAGCTAGTTTCTCAGGCTGTGCCGAGTTGCATAGGGAGCGTTAGGCGCAATCCACGGCTACCTCTAGTGTGGTTTGATAGGTTTAGGGATTGCGGTCAGCAGAGTTCCCATGTCTCAGAGCTCGTCCTATGTTTTGTGGTTTTTGTCAGGTCACTTGTGTGCTCTGAACTTCAAGGTCCATTGTGGTTCTGAATTACCTACTCATAACAGTACTGGAGGCCCAAAGTACTATGCTTCTCAATAGAGGGAAAAAAGAAGTTCTGAGACCATTTTTTTTTCTTTGCACTGTGTTTTGCCTTTTTTTTCCCCTAGACATTTGGGTGGTTCAGGACACAGGTGTAGCGATGGACATTAAAGGTCTGTCTTCATGTGTGGATCAGCTCACGGCAAGAGTACAAAATATTCAAGACTTTGTGGCTCAGAATTCTATGTTAGAACCAAGAATTCCTATTCCTGATTTGTTTTCTGGAGATAGAGCTAAATTTCTGAGTTTCAAAAATAATTGCAAACTGTTTCTGGCGTTGAAACCTCGCTCCTCTGGTGACCCAGTTCAACAAGTTAAGATCATTATTTCTTTATTACGTGGCGACCCTCAAGACTGGGCATTTTCCCTTGCGCCAGGAGATCCTGCATTATGTAATATTGATGCGTTTTTTCTGGCGCTCGGATTACTGTACGACGAACCTAATTCAGTGGATCAGGCAGAGAAAAATTTGCTGGCTCTGTGTCAGGGTCAGGATGAAGCGGAGATTTACTGTCAGAAGTTTAGAAAGTGGTCTGTGCTCACTCAATGGAATGAATGTGCTTTGGCAGCAATCTTCAGAAAGGGTCTCTCTGAAGCCCTTAAGGATGTCATGGTGGGATTTCCTATGCCTGCTGGTCTGAATGAGTCTATGTCTTTGGCCATTCAGATCGGTCGACGCTTGCGTGAGCGTAAATCTGTGCACCATTTGGCGGTATTATCTGAGCATAAACCTGAGCCTATGCAGTGCGATAGGACTTTGACCAGAGCTGAAAGGCAAGAACACAGACGTCAGAATGGGCTGTGTTTCTACTGTGGTGGTTCCACTCATGCTATCTCCGATTGTCCTAAGTGCACTAAGCGGTTTGCTAAGTCTGCCACCATTGGTACGGTACAGTCGAAATTTCTTTTGTCCGTTACTTTGATCTGCTCTTTGTCTTCCTATTCTGTCATGGCATTTGTGGATTCAGGCGCTGCCCTGAATATGATGGACTTGGAGTTTGCTAGGCGCTGTGGGTTTGTCTTGGAGCCCTTGCAGTGTCTTATTCCATTGAGAGGAATTGATTCTACGCCTTTGGCCAAGAATAAGCCCCAGTATTGGACCCAGCTGACCATGTGCATGGCTCCTGCGCACCAGGAGGATTTTCGCTTTCTGGTGTTGCAAAATCTGCATGATGTGGTCGTGTTGGGGTTGCCATGGCTACAAGTCCATAACCCAGTATTAGATTGGAAATCAATGTCTGTGTCCAGCTGGGGTTGTCAGGGGGTACATGGTGATGTTCCATTTCTGTCTATCTCATCATCCACCCCTTCTGAGGTCCCAGAGTTCTTGTCTGATTACCGGGATGTATTCGATGAGCCCAAGTCCAATGCCCTACCTCCGCATAGGGATTGTGATTGTGCTATCGAGTTGATTCCTGGTAGTAAGTTTCCTAAGGGTCGACTGTTTAATTTATCTGTACCTGAGCACGCCGCTATGCGGAGTTACGTAAAAGAATCCTTGGAGAAGGGTCATATTCGGCCGTCGTCATCGCCATTGGGAGCAGGGTTCTTTTTGTGGCCAAGAAGGATGGTTCGCTGAGACCTTGTATTGATTACCGCCTTCTAAATAAAATCACGGTCAAATTTCAGTACCCCTTGCCGCTGCTATCTGATTTGTTTGCTCGGATTAAGGGGGCTAGTTGGTTCACCAAGATAGATCTTCGTGGTGAATATAATCTTGTGCGTATTAAACGGGGCGATGAATGGAAAACTGCATTTAATATGCCCGAGGGCCATTTTGAGTACCTAGTTATGCCATTCGGACTTGCCAATGCTCCATCAGTATTTCAGTCCTTTATGCATGACATCTTCCGAGAGTACCTGGATAAATTCCTGATTGTATACTTGGATGATATTTTGGTCTTCTTGGATGATTGGGAGTCTCATGTGAAGCAGGTCAGAATGGTGTTCCAGGTCCTGCGTGCTAATTCTTTGTTTGTGATTGGATCAAAGTGTCTCTTTGGTGTTCAGAAGGTTTCATTTTTGGGGTTCATTTTTTCCCCTTCTACCATCGAGATGGACCCTGTTAAGGTCCAGGCCATTTATGATTGGACTCAGCCGACATCTCTGAAGAGTCTGCAAAAGTTCCTTGGCTTTGCTAATTTTTATCGTCGCTTCATCTGTAATTTTTCTAGTATTGCTAAACCATTGACCGATTTGACCAAGAAGGGTGCTGATGTGGTCAATTGGTCTTCTGCTGCTGTGGAAGCTTTTCAAGAGTTAAAGCGTCGTTTTTCTTCTGCCCCTGTGTTGTGTCAACCAGATGTTTCGCTTCCGTTCCAGGTTGAGGTTGATGCTTCTGAAATTGGAACGGGGGCTGTTTTGTCGCAAAGAGGTGCTGATTGCTCGGTGATGAAGCCATGCGCCTTCTTTTCCAGGAAGTTTTCGCCTGCTGAGCGAAATTATGATGTTGGCAATTGAGAGTTGCTGGCCATGAAGTGGGCATTCGAGGAGTGGCGTCATTGGCTTGAAGGAGCTAAGCATCGCGTGGTGGTCTTGACTGATCACAAGAACTTGACTTATCTCGAGTCTGCCAAACGGTTGAATCCTAGACAGGCTCGTTGGTCGCTGTTTTTCTCCCGTTTTGACTTTGTGGTTTTGTACCTTCCAGGCTCTAAAAATGTGAAGGCGGATGCCCTGTCTAGGAGTTTTGTGCCCGACTCTCCGGGTTTGCCTGAGCCGGCGGGTATTCTCAAAGAGGGAGTAATTGTGTCTGCCATCTCCCCTGATTTGCGGCGGGTGCTGCAAAAATTTCAGGCTAATAAACCTGATCGTTGCCCAGCAGAGAAACTGTTTGTCCCTGATAGGTGGACGGATAAAGTTATCTCTGAGGTTCATTGTTCGGTGTTGGCTGGTCATCCTGTAATCTTTGGTACCAGAGATTTGGTGGCTAGATCCTTTTGGTGGCCGTCTCTGTCGCGGGATGTGCGTTCTTTTGTGCAGTCCTGTGGGATTTGTGCTCGGGCTAAGCCCTGCTGTTCTGATGCCAGTGGGTTGCTTTTGCCCTTGCAGATCCCGAAGAGGCCATGGACACATATCTCTTTGGATTTTATTTCGGATCTCCCCGTCTCTCAAAAAATGTCGGTTATTTGGGTAGTTTGTGATCGCTTCTCTAAGATGATCCATTTGGTACCCTTGTCTAAATTACCTTCCACCTCTGATTTGGTGCCGTTGTTTTTCCAGCATGTGGTTCGTTTACATGGCATTCCAGAGAACATCGTTTCTGACAGAGGTTCCCAGTTTGTTTCGAGGTTTTGGCGAGCCTTTTGTGCTAGGTTGGGCATTGATTTGTCTTTTTCCTCGGCTTTCCATCCTCAGACAAATGGCCAGACTGAACGAACCAATCAGACCTTGGAAACATATCTGAGATGTTTTGTTTCTGCTGATCAGGATGATTGGGTGTCCTTTTTGCCATTGGCTGAGTTCGCTCTTAATAATCGGGCCAGCTCGGCTACCTTGGTTTCACCGTTTTTCTGCAATTCTGGGTTCCATCCTCGTTTCTCTTCAGGGCAGGTTGAGTCTTCGGACTGTCCTGGTGTGGATACTGTGGTGGACAGGTTGCAGCGGATTTGGACTCATGTAGTGGACAATTTGATCTTGTCCCAGGAGAAGGCTCAACGTTTCGCTAATCGCAGACGCTGTGTGGGTCTCCGACTTCGTGTTGGGGATTTGGTTTGGTTGTCATCTCGTTATATTCCTATGAAGGTTTCCTCTCCTAAGTTTAAGCCTCGTTTCATTGGTCCGTATAGGATTTCTGAGGTTCTTAATCCTGTGTCTTTTCGTTTGACCCTTCCAGATTCTTTTTCCATCCATAACGTATTCCATAGGTCATTGTTGCGGAGATACGTGGCGCCTGTGGTTCCATCTGTTGATCCTCCTGCCCCGGTTTTGGTGGAGGGGGAGTTGGAGTATATAGTGGAGAAGATTTTGGATTCTCGTGTTTCGAGACGGAAACTCCAGTATCTGGTTAAGTGGAAGGGTTATGGTCAGGAAGATAATTCCTGGGTCTTTGCCTCTGATGTCCATGCTGCCGATCTTGTTCGTGTCTTCCATATGGCTCATCCTGGTCAGCCTGGGGGCTCTGGTGAGGGTTCGGTGACCCCTCCTCAAGGGGGGGTACTGTAGTAAATTCTGTGATCAAGCTCCCTCCTGTGGTTACGAGTGGTACTGCGGCTTCTGAGTTTCCTTCCTCAGGTGATGAGGTTAAGTCGTTAGGTGCTGCTCTATTTAACTCCACCTAGTGCTTTGATCCTGGCCTCCAGTCAATGTTCTAGTATTGGTCTTGCTTCCTCCTGGATCGTTCCTGTGGCCTGTCTGCTCAGCATAAGCTAAGTTCTGCTTGTGTTACTTTTTGCTATATTTTCTTTCCAGCTTGCTTTTTTGGTTTTGCTTGCTTGCTGGAAGCTCTGAGACGCAGAGGGAGCACCTCCGTACCGTTAGTCGGTGTGGAGGGTCTTTTTGCCCCTCTGCGTGGTTGTTTGTAGGTTTTTGTGTTGACCGCAAAGCTATCTTTCCTATCCTCGGTCTATTCAGTAAGTCGGGCCTCACTTTGCTAAATCTATTTCATCTCTGTGTTTGTATTTTCATCTTAACTCACAGTCATTATATGTGGGGGGCTGCCTTTTCCTTTGGGGAATTTCTCTGAGGCAAGGTAGGCTTATTTTTTTATCTTCAGGTCTAGCTAGTTTCTCAGGCTGTGCCGAGTTGCATAGGGAGCTTTAGGCGCAATCCACGGCTACCTCTAGTGTGGTTTGATAGGTTTAGGGATTGCGGTCAGCAGAGTTCCCACGTCTCAGAGCTCGTCCTATGTTTTGTGGTTTTTGTCAGGTCACTTGTGTGCTCTGAACTTCAAGGTCCATTGTGGTTCTGAATTACCTACTCATAACAGGGTATGCCGTGACTAATGGGGAGCTGAGAGGGAATTCTAAAAGATTGCGTAAGGAAATGTTGTAACTACTGAGAAAATAGGAAGAAATTTTAACGCTAGAGTGGAAAGGAAGGGTCTCGCTGGGACAACTGATGAACTGAGAGGACATTATAGGAGCACTATCGATGTTAGTGAGCCTCCAGTGTCTAATGGGAAAGTAAGAGGGAATTCTAGAACCATTGTCAAAGAGAGTGGGCCTACTGTGATGATTGGGGAATGGGATGGGCATTCTAAGACTACTGTGTCTAATGGTGAACTGAGAGTACATTTTAGGATGACTGAAAATGTGAATGTAAGCAATAAATTACTTGGCACTCAGGAGATAGTTATGCAATTTGAGAAGTTCATTTATTCAGTGCATCCAGTTCAAAATTAAACGTTTTCGGTCTAATCACAAGACCTTCATCAGAAACAGTTTTGAATACTGAAACACATATGCAAAAGAACAAAAAAGAAGTTTTTTAGACAAAATACAAGATGCACAGTACAATTATATGCGTATAGTACATTCTGCTCATCAAAAAAGAAAAACTACATCACATGTTAAGTGGCGAACAACAATGGTGGCGGTCTAGGTGGATCCAACCTGGTGTGCCGTGAGGCGTGGGTCTCGTTCAGGAGATGCTAAGGACCGTGAACGTGTAAAGGAAAACTGTTGTGAAGTGACCGGACCGAGTTTAGCCGAAGGACTAATAAAATGAAAGCCGACTGACCACCCCAAAAGGATACAGAGACTGAGGTGACCTCCCAAGACGCGGGGTCTTATGGCTAAGGTGCAGGGTGAGCTGCCTAAAACATAAAAACAGATATATGAATACATACAATAATGCCGTAGTGTAGATATGGTACAGAGCGACTGGGCATAAAATCCTATTAAACATGCCATAAAAGAGAACCGCCCCATGTGTGACCACCAGGAGCCTGTATCTAGATGTGTGGGTATAACCACAGAGTGCAATGCATGTAACTGGGGTAATATGCCCCCCAAGGTCCTAAACAATACCTGGAAGCCACAAGAAATATAAATGTGTCAGCCCTCAAGGTGCTAACTGCAGATGGAGTCCGGGAGAAAAAGGCGCCTGAGGAACATAACAGGATAGAGGTATAACATCATACATAGCACTGGCTCTGTCTGTAACCCAAGATGGGAAAACACCCCTGATATAATCGTAGTTACCTTTAGGAGTCTGGAGGTATAGGGGATTAGCGCTGCAGAGAGGCGAGATGCTCGCTAGGGTAGTGGCGCTATACAGGAGAGAAACAGGGAGTAGGTAACAGAGCCAAGATAAGTGCAGGACTGGGGGGGAAGGGGACATGAAGGAGGGCGCTGTAAAGAGGGAGCGCTACTATACCTGTAACCTCAGGGAGTGCTGGCGCGGTGCTGCAGAGATCGCGTGGCTCCCGGGACTGCTGACAAGCCGCGGCACTTCCGGATATAAGTGCGCGCTGCCAGAGAGTCAGCTGACCCATCGCGTCATAGAAACCACCTGACTAGCGAGGCTGCGCATGCGCAGAGAAAGAGCCGACATGAGGGGAACCCTAGAGAGCTAAAGCGCTAACGGCGCCTGTGCATAGGGACTAGCTATAGCGCTAACGGCGCCTGCGCATAGGGACTAGAGAATGGGAGCGCTGTCCATGATAACTGAAGCCGTGTACATGGGAGGGTAGGGCGCAGGGCGGGCCATAAGAGCACCGAAGTGCTGAAGGAGAGGCTGGAACGGATACATAGGCAAGGTTGGGGACCAATGTTAAAGGCAATCTACCCACTAGCAGAAATCAGAGCAGGTCCCTAAGGTGGTCACACAGGTGCTATATGTTTAACACTCTATAATATAATGGCATTATATGGGGATACTCTACCATGTGAGATAAAGCCAGTGCTCAGTGCAAAAAGGTGCAATTAACGGTTCTGTGGAGGAACAAGGGGAAAGTATGAGACATTTAAAATTGAAACAACAATAGTTAGACAAGGTCAATATACATCATCAAATAAGCTCTAAACGTACACAGTATATTACAAAAAAGCTGAGACGTCATAGTCCCTGTTTAATCCCTTAGGCTCTAGAGTCTGTAGTGTATAAATCCAGTATGCTTCCCTCCTTTGGAGCATACTGATACGGTTTTGGCCTCTTCTAGGGGTGTCTACCTGTTCTAGAACCTGGAAACGGAGTTGGGCAATGCTATGATTCTTTTCAGAAAAATGATATGGGAGGGGGAGGTGCGTCTTATTACATCGAATGGTGGATTTATGTTGGGCCACCCTATCCCTCACTGTTTGTGTGGTCTCCCCCACATAGGCCAAACCGCAAGGGCATTTGATAAGATAGACCACGAATGTGGATTCACAGGTATAGAACCCTTTGATAGGAATCGCCTTACCAGTTTGTGGGTGGAAGACAGAGGGACCCTTTTGAACGTTGCTGCACTGCAGACAGTTTAGGCAGGGAAATGTGCCTCGTCTCTGGGTTTGTAGAAAGGTTTGCTTGGGGACCATCGTGCCTGGGCCAACATCTGCCTTGACCAACCTATCCTTAAGATTCCTGGCTCGCTTAAAACATGACAGGAAAGGTACTTTGAACTCTGGAATGTTGGGATAACTTTTGGTTAGAATGTTCCAATGTCTCTTGATGGTAGACTGTACCAGGTTGGAGAAAGGATGAAAAGTAGAAACAAAGGGGATTCTCTTTTGGTTATCCTTGGGTTTGCTATATGATAAACTCCGTTTGGCATCCGTCAAGACCCCTTGGGGATAACCCCTGTCAGTAAATTTGTGTTCCATCTCAATGAGTCTGGTTTTTCTGATATTTTCATCAGAGACAATCCTGTCAACTCTATGGAACTGCGATTTGGGAATGGAGTTCTTAATGGAGGGTGGGTGGCAGCTGGTGAAATGTAGAAGACCATTGCGATCTGTTGGTTTAGTGAATAAATCTATTGCCAAGTGGCCCTCCCTCTCCTTGTAAATCAAGGTATCCAAAAAGCTGATCCTATGTGTGTCATGTTGTATGGAAAATTTGAGTTCAGGCCAGATGCTGTTGATGTGTTGGTCAAAAGGCAGGAGTGACTCCAGGGGACCGTCCCAGATGCAAAATATATCATCGATATATCTCCGCCAAACCCTGCAGTGAGTCATGAATAGGGGATGATTATACACGTAGTCATTTTCAAAGGCCGCCATATACGCTACGGCGTAAGGGGGCGCTACGTTCGCACCCATTGCTGTGCCTTGTTGTTGGGCATAAAAGGTGTCCTGAAACATAAAGTAGTTTTCTTTAAGTACCAAGCCCAAAAGGTCGGCACAGAAATGGCGGATTTTGATATCTACTTTGTTATCACTCAGGAGTCTGTCCGTAGCTGCTAAGCCTTTCTCGTGGACTATTGAAGTGTACAAGCTGTTAACATCCCAAGTAATTAAAAGGGAAGAGGGAGATATAGGGCCCAGGGCTTTAATAACTTGAATAAAGTCATTAGTGTCCAGCAGAAAAGAGCGGGTGGTTTTAATTAGTGGCGTTAGGATTTTCTCCAGCACCATTGATAATGGAGACAGGACCGAATCGGTCAGGGATACAATAGGCCGTCCAGGTGGTTTGACTAGTCTTTTATGTATTTTGGGTAAAACATAAAATATGGGGGTGATGGGGTCCCTTTTAATGAGGAAATCCCTCATTTTACTGTCGATAGTGCCTGCTTGGTGGTGAAAATCTATGATAGGTGCGATTTTTTGGACCAACTGATTCAAAGGATTGTGTGGTATTACTTTGTACACCATAGTGTCCCCTAATTGTCACAATTGTCAATTAGGGGACACTATGGTGTACAAAGTAATACCACACAATCCTTTGAATCAGTTGGTCCAAAAAATCGCACCTATCATAGATTTTCACCACCAAGCAGGCACTATCGACAGTAAAATGAGGGATTTCCTCATTAAAAGGGACCCCATCACCCCCATATTTTATGTTTTACCCAAAATACATAAAAGACTAGTCAAACCACCTGGACGGCCTATTGTATCCCTGACCGATTCGGTCCTGTCTCCATTATCAATGGTGCTGGAGAAAATCCTAACGCCACTAATTAAAACCACCCGCTCTTTTCTGCTGGACACTAATGACTTTATTCAAGTTATTAAAGCCCTGGGCCCTATATCTCCCTCTTCCCTTTTAATTACTTGGGATGTTAACAGCTTGTACACTTCAATAGTCCACGAGAAAGGCTTAGCAGCTACGGACAGACTCCTGAGTGATAACAAAGTAGATATCAAAATCCGCCATTTCTGTGCCGACCTTTTGGGCTTGGTACTTAAAGAAAACTACTTTATGTTTCAGGACACCTTTTATGCCCAACAACAAGGCACAGCAATGGGTGCGAACGTAGCGCCCCCTTACGCCGTAGCGTATATGGCGGCCTTTGAAAATGACTACGTGTATAATCATCCCCTATTCATGACTCACTGCAGGGTTTGGCGGAGATATATCGATGATATATTTTGCATCTGGGACGGTCCCCTGGAGTCACTCCTGCCTTTTGACCAACACATCAACAGCATCTGGCCTGAACTCAAATTTTCCATACAACATGACACACATAGGATCAGCTTTTTGGATACCTTGATTTACAAGGAGAGGGAGGGCCACTTGGCAATAGATTTATTCACTAAACCAACAGATCGCAATGGTCTTCTACATTTCACCAGCTGCCACCCACCCTCCATTAAGAACTCCATTCCCAAATCGCAGTTCCATAGAGTTGACAGGATTGTCTCTGATGAAAATATCAGAAAAACCAGACTCATTGAGATGGAACACAAATTTACTGACAGGGGTTATCCCCAAGGGGTCTTGACGGATGCCAAACGGAGTTTATCATATAGCAAACCCAAGGATAACCAAAAGAGAATCCCCTTTGTTTCTACTTTTCATCCTTTCTCCAACCTGGTACAGTCTACCATCAAGAGACATTGGAACATTCTAACCAAAAGTTATCCCAACATTCCAGAGTTCAAAGTACCTTTCCTGTCATGTTTTAAGCGAGCCAGGAATCTTAAGGATAGGTTGGTCAAGGCAGATGTTGGCCCAGGCACGATGGTCCCCAAGCAAACCTTTCTACAAACCCAGAGACGAGGCACATTTCCCTGCCTAAACTGTCTGCAGTGCAGCAACGTTCAAAAGGGTCCCTCTGTCTTCCACCCACAAACTGGTAAGGCGATTCCTATCAAAGGGTTCTATACCTGTGAATCCACATTCGTGGTCTATCTTATCAAATGCCCTTGCGGTTTGGCCTATGTGGGGGAGACCACACAAACAGTGAGGGATAGGGTGGCCCAACATAAATCCACCATTCGATGTAATAAGACGCACCTCCCCCTCCCATATCATTTTTCTGAAAAGAATCATAGCATTGCCCAACTCCGTTTCCAGGTTCTAGAACAGGTAGACACCCCTAGAAGAGGCCAAAACCGTATCAGTATGCTCCAAAGGAGGGAAGCATACTGGATTTATACACTACAGACTCTAGAGCCTAAGGGATTAAACAGGGACTATGACGTCTCAGCTTTTTTGTAATATACTGTGTACGTTTAGAGCTTATTTGATGATGTATATTGACCTTGTCTAACTATTGTTGTTTCAATTTTAAATGTCTCATACTTTCCCCTTGTTCCTCCACAGAACCGTTAATTGCACCTTTTTGCACTGAGCACTGGCTTTATCTCACATGGTAGAGTATCCCCATATAATGCCATTATATTATAGAGTGTTAAACATATAGCACCTGTGTGACCACCTTAGGGACCTGCTCTGATTTCTGCTAGTGGGTAGATTGCCTTTAACATTGGTCCCCAACCTTGCCTATGTATCCGTTCCAGCCTCTCCTTCAGCACTTCGGTGCTCTTATGGCCCGCCCTGCGCCCTACCCTCCCATGTACACGGCTTCAGTTATCATGGACAGCGCTCCCATTCTCTAGTCCCTATGCGCAGGCGCCGTTAGCGCTATAGCTAGTCCCTATGCACAGGCGCCGTTAGCGCTTTAGCTCTCTAGGGTTCCCCTCATGTCGGCTCTTTCTCTGCGCATGCGCAGCCTCGCTAGTCAGGTGGTTTCTATGACGCGATGGGTCAGCTGACTCTCTGGCAGCGCGCACTTATATCCGGAAGTGCCGCGGCTTGTCAGCAGTCCCGGGAGCCACGCGATCTCTGCAGCACCGCGCCAGCACTCCCTGAGGTTACAGGTATAGTAGCGCTCCCTCTTTACAGCGCCCTCCTTCATGTCCCCTTCCCCCCCAGTCCTGCACTTATCTTGGCTCTGTTACCTACTCCCTGTTTCTCTCCTGTATAGCGCCACTACCCTAGCGAGCATCTCGCCTCTCTGCAGCGCTAATCCCCTATACCTCCAGACTCCTAAAGGTAACTACGATTATATCAGGGGTGTTTTCCCATCTTGGGTTACAGACAGAGCCAGTGCTATGTATGATGTTATACCTCTATCCTGTTATGTTCCTCAGGCGCCTTTTTCTCCCGGACTCCATCTGCAGTTAGCACCTTGAGGGCTGACACATTTATATTTCTTGTGGCTTCCAGGTATTGTTTAGGACCTTGGGGGGCATATTACCCCAGTTACATGCATTGCACTCTGTGGTTATACCCACACATCTAGATACAGGCTCCTGGTGGTCACACATGGGGCGGTTCTCTTTTATGGCATGTTTAATAGGATTTTATGCCCAGTCGCTCTGTACCATATCTACACTACGGCATTATTGTATGTATTCATATATCTGTTTTTATGTTTTAGGCAGCTCACCCTGCACCTTAGCCATAAGACCCCGCGTCTTGGGAGGTCACCTCAGTCTCTGTATCCTTTTGGGGTGGTCAGTCGGCTTTCATTTTATTAGTCCTTCGGCTAGACTCGGTCCGGTCACTTCACAACAGTTTTCCTTTACACGTTCACGGTCCTTAGCATCTCCTGAACGAGACCCACGCCTCACGGCACACCAGGTTGGATCCACCTAGACCGCCACCATTGTTGTTCGCCACTTAACATGTGATGTAGTTTTTCTTTTTTGATGAGCAGAATGTACTATACGCATATAATTGTACTGTGCATCTTGTATTTTGTCTAAAAAACTTCTTTTTTGTTCTTTTGCATATGTGTTTCAGTATTCAAAACTGTTTCTGATGAAGGTCTTGTGATTAGACCGAAAACGTTTAATTTTGAACTGGATGCACTGAATAAATGAACTTCTCAAATTGCATAACTATCTCCTGAGTGCCAAGTAATTTATTGCTTATATTTGACGGGTTGGATACCTAACTTGTGCACCACCAAGAAGCCCTGAGTGCCGTGTCCTCTATTGCTATATGCTGAATCCTTGCACGAGCACCTCGGACAATGTCAAATGAGACCTTTTCCTTCAATGCAACAGAAGCGGCGGAAATTCTTTCAAAAGTAACCGCATCTAGCGATTTCCTTCAAATCCCTACTAAGGAACTCAAGAATCGCGACTTGGAACGTGAGTCTAGAAGAGCAGTTAATCTAGAACTGCACATCATCACGATAGCTGAGTACCTCCGAGTCCAGAGGATCCCACGGGGCCTACGGGTCCCTTTACAACCGACCTTCTTCAGGGAAGATAAAGATTACTGTACAAAGTTTGAACACATTCTGAACAAATGCTCAGCGGACCTCATGACCTTAACCCTCTCTTTTCTCCAGAAGAACCTGGATACGGTAAACGCCCAAATAAATGCTATCGAAAGCCAATTGACCAGCACTATGCCCCAGGAGGAGTTCCAGGAACTCAAGATAAAAAATCAAGAACTATTACGATCACACAGATTGGAATTAGAAAAGAGGAAAAGATCAAAATTCCTACGAGACACCGAGGATTATTTACAGAACCGAGTCTACCAGTGGCGGGATACTCGGCATTCCACCAGACGACACAGCTCTCTAAGCTCTTCTGGTTCCATCGACAGCAGGCCCGGCACCTCAAATTCTTCCATCTCCCACTCTTCTTTTTTAGGGAACAACCGCGGTCGCCAAAAGGGAAAACGAGGCGGGGGGGCCAGTGCCGCCGGGGAACCCAGAAACCAGATGGCAACACGCTCACAGGTAAGGACCTCCCACTGGTAGTAAATATCTCCTCGAAAAATTTGGACACACATCAACTGGCTGTACTTCAGAAGGGTTTATCCTTCTGTCCTATGTACAAGTTTAACTCATTTGAACTCAATATGGACCTACAGAGGTTTTATCGCAACCTCAGACTACGTGTCCATTTCTCGGAACAATCTCCTGCATTGAATCCTTCAAGGCAGGACAAGACCCTACTTGAACTCCGCGACCTGGGCCTACGAATCCGCAGTTCTTACATGCCACCACGGTCTAATCCACCGGTGGAAACTTTTGTTTCCCTTGTCGAGAGAGACATTAACACATTGACTCGAGAGATGGATCGGGGGAAGTTCCATTTTCACACCAATCTCTCACACTCGGAGAGACTTTCGCTGGAGCAACTATCGTCAGATAAATCTTTGATAATTAAACCAGCAGATAAGGGTGGGGCGACGGTCGTCATGGATAGGACAGACTACCTTGAGGAGGTGTTTAGACAATTAGGGGACACTATGGTGTACAAAGTAATACCACACAATCCTTTGAATCAGTTGGTCCAAAAAATCGCACCTATCATAGATTTTCACCACCAAGCAGGCACTATCGACAGTAAAATGAGGGATTTCCTCATTAAAAGGGACCCCATCACCCCCATATTTTATGTTTTACCCAAAATACATAAAAGACTAGTCAAACCACCTGGACGGCCTATTGTATCCCTGACCGATTCGGTCCTGTCTCCATTATCAATGGTGCTGGAGAAAATCCTAACGCCACTAATTAAAACCACCCGCTCTTTTCTGCTGGACACTAATGACTTTATTCAAGTTATTAAAGCCCTGGGCCCTATATCTCCCTCTTCCCTTTTAATTACTTGGGATGTTAACAGCTTGTACACTTCAATAGTCCACGAGAAAGGCTTAGCAGCTACGGACAGACTCCTGAGTGATAACAAAGTAGATATCAAAATCCGCCATTTCTGTGCCGACCTTTTGGGCTTGGTACTTAAAGAAAACTACTTTATGTTTCAGGACACCTTTTATGCCCAACAACAAGGCACAGCAATGGGTGCGAACGTAGCGCCCCCTTACGCCGTAGCGTATATGGCGGCCTTTGAAAATGACTACGTGTATAATCATCCCCTATTCATGACTCACTGCAGGGTTTGGCGGAGATATATCGATGATATATTTTGCATCTGGGACGGTCCCCTGGAGTCACTCCTGCCTTTTGACCAACACATCAACAGCATCTGGCCTGAACTCAAATTTTCCATACAACATGACACACATAGGATCAGCTTTTTGGATACCTTGATTTACAAGGAGAGGGAGGGCCACTTGGCAATAGATTTATTCACTAAACCAACAGATCGCAATGGTCTTCTACATTTCACCAGCTGCCACCCACCCTCCATTAAGAACTCCATTCCCAAATCGCAGTTCCATAGAGTTGACAGGATTGTCTCTGATGAAAATATCAGAAAAACCAGACTCATTGAGATGGAACACAAATTTACTGACAGGGGTTATCCCCAAGGGGTCTTGACGGATGCCAAACGGAGTTTATCATATAGCAAACCCAAGGATAACCAAAAGAGAATCCCCTTTGTTTCTACTTTTCATCCTTTCTCCAACCTGGTACAGTCTACCATCAAGAGACATTGGAACATTCTAACCAAAAGTTATCCCAACATTCCAGAGTTCAAAGTACCTTTCCTGTCATGTTTTAAGCGAGCCAGGAATCTTAAGGATAGGTTGGTCAAGGCAGATGTTGGCCCAGGCACGATGGTCCCCAAGCAAACCTTTCTACAAACCCAGAGACGAGGCACATTTCCCTGCCTAAACTGTCTGCAGTGCAGCAACGTTCAAAAGGGTCCCTCTGTCTTCCACCCACAAACTGGTAAGGCGATTCCTATCAAAGGGTTCTATACCTGTGAATCCACATTCGTGGTCTATCTTATCAAATGCCCTTGCGGTTTGGCCTATGTGGGGGAGACCACACAAACAGTGAGGGATAGGGTGGCCCAACATAAATCCACCATTCGATGTAATAAGACGCACCTCCCCCTCCCATATCATTTTTCTGAAAAGAATCATAGCATTGCCCAACTCCGTTTCCAGGTTCTAGAACAGGTAGACACCCCTAGAAGAGGCCAAAACCGTATCAGTATGCTCCAAAGGAGGGAAGCATACTGGATTTATACACTACAGACTCTAGAGCCTAAGGGATTAAACAGGGACTATGACGTCTCAGCTTTTTTGTAATATACTGTGTACGTTTAGAGCTTATTTGATGATGTATATTGACCTTGTCTAACTATTGTTGTTTCAATTTTAAATGTCTCATACTTTCCCCTTGTTCCTCCACAGAACCGTTAATTGCACCTTTTTGCACTGAGCACTGGCTTTATCTCACATGGTAGAGTATCCCCATATAATGCCATTATATTATAGAGTGTTAAACATATAGCACCTGTGTGACCACCTTAGGGACCTGCTCTGATTTCTGCTAGTGGGTAGATTGCCTTTAACATTGGTCCCCAACCTTGCCTATGTATCCGTTCCAGCCTCTCCTTCAGCACTTCGGTGCTCTTATGGCCCGCCCTGCGCCCTACCCTCCCATGTACACGGCTTCAGTTATCATGGACAGCGCTCCCATTCTCTAGTCCCTATGCGCAGGCGCCGTTAGCGCTATAGCTAGTCCCTATGCACAGGCGCCGTTAGCGCTTTAGCTCTCTAGGGTTCCCCTCATGTCGGCTCTTTCTCTGCGCATGCGCAGCCTCGCTAGTCAGGTGGTTTCTATGACGCGATGGGTCAGCTGACTCTCTGGCAGCGCGCACTTATATCCGGAAGTGCCGCGGCTTGTCAGCAGTCCCGGGAGCCACGCGATCTCTGCAGCACCGCGCCAGCACTCCCTGAGGTTACAGGTATAGTAGCGCTCCCTCTTTACAGCGCCCTCCTTCATGTCCCCTTCCCCCCCAGTCCTGCACTTATCTTGGCTCTGTTACCTACTCCCTGTTTCTCTCCTGTATAGCGCCACTACCCTAGCGAGCATCTCGCCTCTCTGCAGCGCTAATCCCCTATACCTCCAGACTCCTAAAGGTAACTACGATTATATCAGGGGTGTTTTCCCATCTTGGGTTACAGACAGAGCCAGTGCTATGTATGATGTTATACCTCTATCCTGTTATGTTCCTCAGGCGCCTTTTTCTCCCGGACTCCATCTGCAGTTAGCACCTTGAGGGCTGACACATTTATATTTCTTGTGGCTTCCAGGTATTGTTTAGGACCTTGGGGGGCATATTACCCCAGTTACATGCATTGCACTCTGTGGTTATACCCACACATCTAGATACAGGCTCCTGGTGGTCACACATGGGGCGGTTCTCTTTTATGGCATGTTTAATAGGATTTTATGCCCAGTCGCTCTGTACCATATCTACACTACGGCATTATTGTATGTATTCATATATCTGTTTTTATGTTTTAGGCAGCTCACCCTGCACCTTAGCCATAAGACCCCGCGTCATGGGAGGTCACCTCAGTCTCTGTATCCTTTTGGGGTGGTCAGTCGGCTTTCATTTTATTAGTCCTTCGGCTAGACTCGGTCCGGTCACTTCACAACAGTTTTCCTTTACACGTTCACGGTCCTTAGCATCTCCTGAACGAGACCCACGCCTCACGGCACACCAGGTTGGATCCACCTAGACCGCCACCATTGTTGTTCGCCACTTAACATGTGATGTAGTTTTTCTTTTTTGATGAGCAGAATGTACTATACGCATATAATTGTACTGTGCATCTTGTATTTTGTCTAAAAAACTTCTTTTTTGTTCTTTTGCATATGTGTTTCAGTATTCAAAACTGTTTCTGATGAAGGTCTTGTGATTAGACCGAAAACGTTTAATTTTGAACTGGATGCACTGAATAAATGAACTTCTCAAATTGCATAACTATCTCCTGAGTGCCAAGTAATTTATTGCTTATATTTGACGGGTTGGATACCTAACTTGTGCACCACCAAGAAGCCCTGAGTGCCGTGTCCTCTATTGCTATATGAAAATGTGAATGGCCATACGGTATCTACTGAGAACTAAGCGGGGATCCTAGAACTTCTACCTAAGTGAGCAGGCCTGATGCGGCTACCGGGTAACTGAGGGGGGATTCTAGGGCTATGATGGAACTAAGGCAGGTTGTTGTGTGTACCATGGACCTGACAAGGGATTCTAGAATGACTGTTAAAATAGGGGATCCTCATGTGATTATTGGGGAACTAGGAGGAGATCCTAAGACAGCTGTTATAATGGGGGCCCCTACTGGGACTACTGAGGAACTGAGAGGGGATTCTAGGACCATTTTGGAAGTGAAGCAGGCTACTTTGATAACTAGGGATTTATCATTAGTGTTGGTTTGACTATTGAGATGTGTGAGGGGGGAATAAAGTAACTATTGAGGAAGCAGGAGGGCTGCTGTGGCCACTGAAGCACTCAAAGGAGAAGAGGTGGCAATAAAGGAAGGAGAGCACAACTTTAACTACCAATGTGAGTTCTTTTTAACTACTAGGAGGCAAAACATTACAGGACATCTATGGCTGGGATGGTGAGCATTTTTTGGACATTTGTTTTGGAGTGCCTCTCTCTAAAAAATAAAGAAGGGAACACTAAAAAAGTAAAGTTCTCACTTTTCTCCAATATACAAGTAGGCCAGGCCAGGGCTAGGCAATTCACAGAGTAAAATTGATTACTCTGTCAAAACAAGGACAAAAACTCAGCATATGGACTGGTTTTCAGCTCTTCTTCAATGATCAGACCAAGGGTGGGTCTAAAGAAGACTGACCAGAACATTTTGGATGTCCTGCTGCACCCAGTGGACACTTCACACTTCATTTGTAGACATTATTCACGTTTTCAAAAGCATTATTTTTTTTAGAATTGATGTGGTGCTATACTTGATTAATAGTTAATGATGAAAGTTTTAAACCTATTTATAAAATAACGTATTCGTGGGTGGAAATTTCCATTAACATAAAAAAAGGAAAAAAATAACAATAGCAACAAAAAACAAATCTTGTAATCAAAGTAAATCTTTTATGTTGGCAATTTGTTTCCAAAGGACATGGAGAGAATAAGAAAAGCCAATTAGTTCTTCTACCCCCGCAGACGCACAACAACTTTAAACTATAGGCATGTCAGATCTTCATTAAGGATGTCCTAGCATCACGCACATGTGCGTAATAGTAAAAGGGAAGATTTGGGAAACCCCGGCTCGGAGCTTGCTTTTATTGATTCTTAAATGAATGTACGGATAAGCCCATCATTGGGGCATGGTGTTGTGCGTGGTTGTGCTTATTTTATAAACTGCTTCTTAGCGTCGGTCCCATCTAGTGCCTTACACAGCACAGAGGTATTATGTGAAAATGCTTATTATTAGGATACAAATTGATTGCACTGCATGCTGAGGAGCAGTCAATTAAAAAGAGTAACTGTAATGAATTTTGATTAAATGCGTGTTCAGTGATTGTGCTGCGCTACCCAGACGCTGAGCTCTGCTCATGTTCAAAGCACGACAAACTCAGCAGCGCAGATAAAAGGCGGAAAATATCTGACTGCTTATAGGACCCTCTAAAGATATGTCAATTATGAGGGTATTAAAGATGATAGGTGAAATCATGTTCGAAAACCATGGTCTCCAGACCAAAACTTTCTAACCATTGGGAAATTGCATCTCTTGGTATGTCCTGGCTGCCGTGGAGGTGGATGTCTACAACCAGCGGCGGAGTGTGGAGATGAGCCTCAAATTCTTTGGAGGCAAAATTTTACCCATCTCCTCCCCCGTATTGTAAAATGAACCAGGTCTCCACTGCACTGTGAATTTTCGTCTTGGAGGGGCACAGTTAGTGCCACCAAGATGGCAACCTAAAACAACAAAAAATGCAATGACAAGTCTTATGTAAGACCTGGCAATGACATGATCTCTGGGTGTCCACCTAGAATAGCAAAGCTGCAGGGTCCTGTTAGATGCAGATCTGCTCTGCCAGTGACTTATTTCACAGGAGTGGACTATGTTCCCCTGTAACTGAGGCTCCTATGGATACTCCAGTTACAGTGTAATGCAAATTAGGAAAACATACCACACAAATACAATTTTTTTTCAAATAACATACACTTTATAATGTATATATATATATATATATATATATATATATATGTATATATATATATATATATATACATATATATATATATATATATATATATATATATATATACAGTGCCTACAAGTAGTATTCAACCCCCTGCAGATTTAGCAGGTTCAATAAGATGCAAATAAGTTAGAGCCTTCAAACTTCAAACAAGAGCAGGATTTATTAACAAATGCATAAATCTTACAAACCAAAAAGTTTTGTTGCTCAGTTAAATTTTTATAAATTTTAAACATAAAAGTGTGGGTCAATTATTATTCAACCCCTAGGTTTAATATTTTGTGGAATAACCTTTGTTTGCAATTACAGCTAATAATCATCTTTTATAAGACCTGATCAGGCCGACACAGGTCTCTGGAGTTATCTTGGCCCACTCCTCCATGCAGATCTTCTCCAAGTTATCTAGGTTCTTTGGGTGTCTCATGTGGACTTTAATCTTGAGCTCCTTCCACAAGTTTTCAATTGGGTTAAGGTCAGGAGACTGACTAGGCCACTGCAACACCTTGATTTTTTGCCTCATGAACCAGGCCTTGATTTTCTTGGCTGTGTGCTTTGGGTCGTTGTCTTGTTGGAAGATGAAATGACGGCCCATCTTAAGATCTTTGATTGAGGAGCGGAGGTTCTTGGCCAAAATCTCCAGGTAGGCCGTGCTATCCATCTTCCCATGGATGCGGACCAGATGGCCAGGCCCCTTGGCTGAGAAACAGCCCCACAGCATGATGCTGCCACCACCATGCTTGACTGTAGGGATGGTGTTCTTGGGGTCGTATGCAGTGCCATCCAGTCTCCAAACGTCACGTGTGTGGTTGGCACCAAAGATCTCGATCTTGGTCTCATCAGACCAGAGAACCTTGAATCAGTCAGTCTCAGAGTCCTCCAAGTGATCATGAGCAAACTGTAGACGAGCCTTTACATGACGTTTTGAAAGTAAAGGTACCTTAAGGGCTCGTCTGGAACGGAGACCATTGCGGTGGAGTACGTTACTTATGGTGTTGACTGAAACCAATGTCCCCACTGCCATGAGATCTTCCCGGAGCTCCTTCCTTGTTGTCCTTGGGTTAGCCTTGACTCTTCGGACAAGCCTGGCCTCGGCATGGGAGGAAACTTTCAAAGGCTGTCCAGGCCGTGGAAGGCTAACAGTAGTTCCATAAGCCTTCCACTTCCGGATGATGCTCCTAACAGTGGAGACAGGTAGGCCCAACTCCTTGGAAAGGGTTTTGTACCCTTTGCCAGCCTTGTGACCCTCCATGATCTTGTCTCTGATGGCCTTGGAATGCTCCTTTGTCTTTCCCATGTTGACCATGTATGAGTGCTGTTCACAAGTTTGGGGAGGGTCTTAAATAATCAGAAAAGGCTGGAAAAAGAGATAATTAATCCAAACATGTGAAGCTCATTGTTCTTTGTGCCTGAACTACTTCTTAATACTTTAGGGGAACCAAACAGAATTCTGGTGGGTTGAGGGGTTGAATAATAAATGACCCTCTGAAAAGACTTTTCACAATTTAAAAAAAAAAATAAACAAAGAAATAAAATTCTTTTTTGCTGCAGTGCATTTCACACTTCCAGGCTGATCTACAGTCCAAATGTCACAATGCCAAGTTAATTCCAAATGTGTAAACCTGCTAAATCTGCAGGGGGTTGAATACTACTTGTAGGCACTGTATATATACATTATATACATATGTATACAAAAAGGTAGAGCAGAACAGCACAAAAATCAAGTAAAGAGTCCGGGTGCAAAAGGCTCCCACAGGCAAACACCAAACCTTAAATACAGGAATCCAAAAACAGGAGTAGTGTATATATATATATATATATATATATATATATATATATATATAGCAACCTTATAGAGCATATGCAATTTGAAATGGCGTACCGTGAATCTTGGATGAGTATTCTGACTCCTAAGCAGATCCCTGGCAGCTTCCCCCCAATCCCTTTGACTGAGAGATCTCACTATACATACACACATGAGAAGAGACCAAAGGTACAAAGGGTTCGATTCATCAAGATTTTGCACGCCTCTCTAAATGAACTGTACTCTGCCGTATGCTATAGGATGGATCCAAATGATTCTGAAGCACCTGTCGGCTGTCGTGCACCACTGTCAGAAACTACATATCTCTGGCATATTTTGCACCACTTTAGTGGCATAATTTGTCATTAATTAGTTGAGTATATTTGGTCTTTTCTCAGCTCCACCCAGTTGCCTAACATTTTCCAAAATTGGCCTGGAGTGGTTTAAAAATGACAAAAGTCACATTTTTTTCATAACTTCAAGTTGCAAGCGTTTTTTTGCAACATTTCAAGGTGTTTTACGCCAGAATTCTTGCAAAAGCACCTTGATGAATCGAGCCCATAGCCCCTGTCCAGCTTTTCAAACTATGTTTAAGGATAATTTGATATTTTGGGAATAACCCTTTAACAAAATTAATAGTTGAGGGACTCATCAGAATACTTTTTACCTTTATGTTTACTCCAAAATACTGAAAATCAATGCCAAATGTTATTTATGTCTGCAAGAAGCCTTTAAGTGCACAAATTAAACAATCTAACCCCAAAGAGTCAAAATAGTACCTTTATACAGCTTACAAATAATGCTGCCATTGAGTGCATGCATAATACTGCAATAAATTTCCCATACAATACCACCAATGAATGCTAAAAACCCCTGCTGTATCGAGTCCATGCTAACATTACCATAACATGTTTAAATAGTGGAAGGGTTTATGGCAATGTATCTGATTGTCCATGGCATTAACATTCTACATGCTCCATTGTCAGGTACCTCTTGGGTTGTCCTAGGAAATGGAAATTGCCCTGAGGACCTATAAAAGTGGTGCTAAGTAGTAGAAAAAATGTTTAGAAAATTATGTCCGATTTTATTTATTCTACAATGAGCCTATGCCTTAAATTTAGTTCTTGGAAACTGACTTTGTTGTACGATCGTGCCCTGTTTTTAAAAGTTCAATGAGAAAAGATCAAATCTCATGAACTCATTTGTAATGCATTGTAATAAATCTGCACCAAGAGAGAACATTGCGAGACAGATTGCTAAGAGTGCTCCAGAGACTTCACGTTCGGCTTACTCATCAATGAGGGCATCATCAAAATGTGAATGAGGTTGAATTGCTTTTTCAGGTGTCGGCATTATGTGCTCATTAATTGTGGGACATAATGTTTCAGTCTTATATCTAAAATTGGGCAATCAAGGAAAAAAATAGTTGTGTAAAAATATGAGAAGAAAAAAAAAGTCTAAATATTGCAATATGAATTGAATGAAATAAGTCATATCATAATTAAAGGAATAGGTCTAATGCTATATATAAGACACGTGGTCTATATTGGGAAGAATATTGGTCTTGCCCCTCTGCTATTGGCTGGTACTAACCTGTGCTCGATTTCTCGCCCCAGAGGAACAGTATTTTTGGCAAGACATGCTAAGATGGATTCTGTAGAACAGTGTGACTTGCTTGTAGTCACAGATCTCTGCAGTGCTTACATTCTGCAGAAGAGAGTGGACCCCACGGACCATAGAGCTTACACTCTACAGGAGAGAGAGGACCCCACTGACCATACGAGCTTACACTCTACAGGAGAGTGAGAGGACCCCACTGACCATAACAGCTTACACTCTACAGGAGAGTGAGAGGACCCCACTGACCATAAGAGCTTACACTCTACAGGAGAGAGAGGACCCCACTTACCATAAGAGCTTACACTCTACAGGAGAGAGAGGATCCCACTGACCATACGAGCTTACACTCTACAGGAGAGAGAGAGAGGACCCCACTGACCATAAGAGCTTACACTCTACAGGAGAGAGAGGACCCCACTGACCATAAGAGCTTACAATCTACAGGAGAGAGAGGGGCCCACTGACCATAAGAGCTTACACTCTACAGGAGAGAGAGGAACCCACTGGCCATAAGAGCTTACGCTCTACTGGAGAGAGAGGACCTCACTGACCATAAGAGCTTACACTTTACAGGAGAGAGATCCCCACTGACCATAAGAGCTTACACTCTACAGGAGAGAGAGGAACCCACTGACCATAAGAGCTTACACTCTACAGGAGAGAGGAAACTCCACTGACCATAAGAGCTTACACTCTACAGGAGAGAGAGAGGACCCCACTGACCAAAAGAGCTTACACTCTACAGGAGAGAGAGAGAGAGGACCCCACTGACCATAAGAGCTTACACTCTACAGGAGAGAGAGAGGACCAAACTGACCATAAGAGCTTACTCTCTACAGGAGAGAGAGAGGACTCCACTTACCATAAGAGCTTACACTCTACAAGAGAGAGAGAGGACTCCACTGACCATAAGAGCTTACACTCTACAGGAGAGAGAGAGGACCCCACTGACCATAAGAGCTTACACTCTACAGGAGAGAGAGAGGACCCCACTGACCATAAGAGCTTACACTCTACAGGAGAGAGAGAGGACCCCACTGATCAAAAGAGCTTACACTCTACAGGAGAGAGAGAGGACCCCACTGACCATAAGAGCTTACACTCTACAGGAGAGAGAGAGAGGACCCCACTGACCATAAGAGCTTACACTCTACAGGAGAGAGAGAGAATCCCACTGACCATAAGAGCTTACACTCTACAGGAGAGAAAGGACCCCACTGACCATAAGAGCTTACACTCTACAGGAGAGAGAGGACCCCACTGACCATAAGAGCTTACACACTACAGGAGAGAGGGGACCCCACTGACCATAATAGCTTACACTCTACAGGAGAGAGAGGACCCCACTGACCATAAGAGCTTACACACTACAGGAGAGAGAGAGGATCCCACTGACCATAAGAGCTTACACTCTACAGGAGAGAGAGAGGATCCCACTGACTATAAGAGCTTACACTCTACAGGAGAGAGAGGACCCCACTGACCATAAGAGCTTACACTCTACAGGAGAGAGAGGACCCCACTGACCATAAGAGCTTACACTCTACAGGAGAGAGAGGACCCCACTGACCATAAGAGCTTACACTCTACAGGAGAGAGAGGACCCCACTGACCGTAAGAGCTTACACACTACAGGAGAGAGAGGATCCCACTGACCATAAGAGCTTACAATCTACAGGAGAGAGAACCCCACTGACCATAAGAGCTTACACTCTACAGGAGAGACAGGACCCTACTGACCATAAGAGCTTACACTCTACAGGAGAGAGAGGACCCCACTGCCATAAGAGCTTACACACTACAGGAGAGAGAGGATCCCACTGACCATAAGAGCTTACACTCTACAGGAGAGAGAGGACCCCACTGACCATAAGAGCTTACACTCTACAGGAGAGAGAGGATCCCACTGACCATAAGAGCTTACACTCTACAGGAGAGAGAGGACCCCACTGACCATAAGAGCTTACACTCTACAGGAGAGAGAGGACCCCACTGACCATAAGAGCTTACACTCTACAGGAGAGAGAGGACTCCACTGACCATAAGAGCTTACACTCTACAGGAGAGAGAGAGGACTCCACTGACCATAAGAGATTACACTCTACAGGAGAGAGAGGATCCCAATGACCATAAGAGCTTACACACTACAGGAGAGAGAAGATCCCACTGACCATAAGAGCTTACACTCTACAGGAGAGAGAGAGGATCCCACTGACCATAAGAGCTTACACTCTAAAGGAGAGAGAGGATCCCAATGACCATAAGAGCTTACACTCTACAGGAGAGAGAGGACCCCACTGACCATAAGAGCTTACACTCTACAGGAGAGAGAGAGGACTCCACTGACCATAAGAGATTACACTCTACAGGAGAGAGAGGATCCCAATGACCATAAGAGCTTACACTCTACAGGAGAGAGAAAGGATCCCACTGACCATAAGAGCTTACACTCTACAGGAGAGAGAGAGGCCCCACTGACCATAAGAGCTTACACTCTACAGGAGAGAGAGGATCCCAATGACCATAAGAGCTTACACTCTACAGGAGAGAGAGAGGATCCCACTGACCATAAGAGCTTACACTCTACAGGAGAGAGAGGATCCCAATGACCATGAGAGCTTACACTCTACAGGAGAGAGAGAGGATCCCACTGACCATAAGAGCTTACACTCTACATGAGAGATAGGACCCCACTAACCATAAGAGCTTACACTCTACAGGATAGAGAGAGGATCCCACTGACCATAAGAGCTTACACTCTACAGGAGAGAGAGAGGATCCCAATGACCATAAGAGCTTACACTCTACAGGAGAGAGGACCCCACTGACCATAAGAGCTTACACTGTACAGGAGAGAGAGAGGACCCCACTGACCATAAGAGCTTACACTCTACAGGAGAGAGAGGATCCCAATGACCATAAGAGCTTACACTCTACAGGAGAGAGAGGACCCCACTGACCATAAGAGCTTACACTCTACAGGAGAGATAGGACCCCACTGACTATAAGAGCTTACACTATACAGGAGAGAGAGGATCCCACTGACCATAAGAGCTTACACTCTACAGAAGAGAGAGGACCCCACTGACCATAAGAGCTTACACTCTACAGGAGAGAGAGGACCTCACTGACTATAAGAGCTTACACTCTACAGGAGAGAGAGGACCCCACTGACCATAAGAGCTTACACTCTACAGGAGAGAGAGGACCTCACTGACCATAAGAGCTTACACTCTACAGGAGAGAGAGAGGACCCCACTGACCATAAGAGCTTACACTCTACAGGAGAGAGAGGACCTCACTGACCATAAGAGCTTACACTCTACAGGAGAGAGAGGACCCCACTGACCATAAGAGCTTACACTCTACAGGAGAGAGAGAGGACCCCACTGACCATAAGAGCTTACACTCTACAGGAGAGAGAGGACCCCACTGACCATAAGAGCTTACACTCTACAGGAGAGAGAGGACCCCACTGACCATAAGAGCTTACACTCTACAGGAGAGAGAGAGGACCCCACTGACCATAAGAGCTTACACTCTACAGGAAAGAGGACCCCACTGACCATAAGAGCTTACACTCTACAGGAGAGAGAGGACCCCACTGACCATAAGAGCTTACACTCTACAGGAGAGAGAGGACCCCACTGACCATAAGAGCTTACACTCTACAGGAGAGACAATATAAAATGATGATACCCGACTCTCTGATGCTCTAGCAGTGTGGGAAATGTCGGGCAAGTTCTTTTTTTACAAACTGCAAAATGAATCTCAAAATATTTGAATTTACAAGAATTTTATGAAATTCAGGAAACGTGACTCAAACTCAGTCCTTTACAAAATTAGCTTGTCTTTTCTACACAAAACTGTTAGGACTTTTTCTAAAAAAAGTTCTCCTTTCTGGATCACAGCCTTCTACTTCCAGTGATTCCTCAACACATTAGACAACCATAGTCCTCCCTGTTGTGGATTACAGTCTGGCTTTAAGGTCCTTCTCCAGAAAGTTTATTACTAGACGTAGAGGACAGACATGAGTAAGACTACAGGGTGAGACTACACAAAGTTTGTTTTGTAGTCTGTCACCATTGGTAACGTACAAGTCTCCATAAGAGTAGAATTTTCTTGATCAAGATTACTGGCACTTTTTTTCTATTTTTAATGCATGTGATACATTTAAAAAAAATAGTTGCAAATCTACAAATCATTACGAATTATTGGTAGCAGAAGTTTTTCTAATAAGATTAATATTGTGTGTTTAGGTAGATGACTTGGACAAAGCAAAAATGATGCTTTAAAAAAATAAACTTAAACAAAAAATGTTTTGCTTTAAAAATAAAAATGTCCGTGGCATTTTAGAAGACAGCAAGGGGATCACCAAATGCATTCGATGTAGCAACGTTGTCTTTGAAGATCTATTTCGTCAGTTAACTGTAGACAGCTGGTACAGATCAATATTGCAGCCCATCAAGTGTGTATGGAGGAGAAAAAAAACTGTAATAGACTCAAACTGCATACCAACACATTCTGCCGAAATTGTGTTTAGTGGGAAATTGCAGGTTTGTAGCTGAGTCTTTGGTTTAAATTGACAGTGTGATTAAGCGTCCATACGGTTCTAGCGCCGCAGTGTATGCCTATGGAAGAAAGACACGGAGGTAAGGGTGTCTGACAAGGCTCCATCCAACCGATGAACCCCAGATTCCCTAGATGATGCCATCCCTGACTTTGAGCTCTAATATGGTACATGTATTTTATCTTATTTGTTTTCATTGCTGTCACTCATGCTGCACCTTCTGCTCGTCTTCTCTATCCATTTTTTTTTTTGCTAAAGAATATTTCCTCTGTGTTAGTTTCTTGCCTATGTAAGAAGAATAGGACAGTCTGTTGGAAAATAAAGGTTCCAGCAATAAATTGCGCACAGCTGTCTTTCCAGAGACTTCAAAGCATAATAAACTTAAAAGGAATCTGCCAGTATGATGAACTATCCTAAGCCGTCTATATGGACATGTAGGTCATAGGAAGCTGAATAAAATGACACCTTGATATCTGTGATCTGATGTATTATTCTAGAGAAATTCACATTTTCCTTAATATGTAAATGAGTTGTTAAGATCTATGGGCTGGAGATAGATCCCCAAAAAAATCTGCTTCCGTAGCTTATTTTAAATGAAAAGGGACGTTACCAGTGTTAGACATGCAGATCAGGAGAGCAGACTGTCAGACTTTGGAAGAAATGCGTGGGGAGGCGTATTTATCAAAATTTCCGTTTGGTGGGTGTCCATAGCAGGGCTCACTTAGGGCCTGTCCTTGTTAGGACAGGAGCAGTACAGGGGCACGACATGATTCCTTCGAACGACTGTGGGTATCTGTCCATGTGCATTTGGTGAGATCAAGCCAATTTTTAATCTTGAGCACTGTTCGGGCACGAGCACTTTATTTATTTATGCATTGTAGATGTGATATGTTTGTCCATTTTTTAATATCTTCATTAAAAATTATACTTTACAGTTCTAGCTATTGGGAAACTCTCTAAGCTGTTTAATATTATATGTCTCATACTGGTCACACTGGTAACGCACGACCTCTAGAGGCAGATTCTAATGGAGATCTATGTCCGGCAAAAAGATTTTAGCATCTTATTTACATGTTAAGAAAAACATAGATTTTTCTGGAATAAGACATCAGATTGCAAATATAAAGGTATCATTGTATTCAACTTTCTTTGATGCACATGCTCATAGAGATGGCTGAGGAGGGTTCTTCTTACTGACAGATTGTTAAGACACTGGTGGATCACGGCAGAAGTCCTATGGCTGGAGGAGTGCTAGTGGTGCAAATAGTAGTTGAAGTTCTTGGAAGAAGAACTAGTCAGAGAAAAGAGGGAGACACAAAAGCGCAAATTGAAGGAAGGACATATATTAATGGCGGCTGCTGCAGATCCACAGGTCAGTGCAGGAACATATACTTAGTTAGGAAAAAAGGATCATCCCCGTGTTGCTGCAAAAAGAATTCCACAAATTGTAGAGGTTTCAACGTGGTTTATTCTACGCGTTTCAGGGTTCAGGTGACCCCATCATCAGGACATACCACAAATATTGTGTAGGAAAAAAGGATCATCCCCTCGCTGCCGCAAGAAGAATTCCAAAAATTGTAGAGTTTTCAACATGGTTCACCACAAATATTGACAATATTTGTGGTATGTCCTGATGAAGGGGTCACCTGAACCCTGAAACGTGTAGAATAAACCACGTTGAAACCTCTACAATTTTTGGAATTCTTCTTGTGGCAGCACGGGGATGATCCTTTTTTCCTACCCAAGTGTATGGAAGTAGAACTAGGAATAGTAGGACCAATCCAGAGAGTAGTGGGAACAATCTGGTTAAGACAGGTAACAGAAGATGGAGACTGGAACCAGAATAAAGGCTAGACACAACATTCATGCAGTGAGCGAGAGTGCCATGTAACTTTAAGTAGGCTCAAACAGGAAGCAAGATGGCTTCTAAAGGAGCAACATTGGCCATCTTAGTAAAGGGTGAATGCAAAAACGCAACAGTAGTAAGGAGTAGAAATGCAGCATAATTCATCAAAGTGAATAATTGCAGCCACGAGTAGTCAATCCGCGGAAAGAATCAGAATCCTGACACAGATTCCAATTAAGGTAGAAAAAGTAGAAATATAATATCACCAACTCTCGCCTTTTCTGCTCAACTCCCTTCCCAGTCCTCGCAGTTTCAATCTGGTCTTCAGTGACAGCAGGTCTTTACTTTTCTTTACAGGTTTTGTAAGGTCTTTGGAACCCCCTGTCACGCCGTAAGTGGCGATAAAGGGGCAGGACAGCGTACTGGGACCCGCACCTGTCCCTGCCACTATAATGGGGCCCTGGCTTTCCCTTATCTCAGGGGTACCTATGATGGTTAGGAGGCCTGAGCCGCCAGCATATCCCTGTCTCCTGTGCAGGCCCTATCAGTGGCCCCCTCTCCCCCCAAAGGAGGTGGACTGCACCAGTGTAACAATACAACTAATAACAGGGTAAACAGACAAGGTAACTAAAAGTCTCAAACTCACCAAATTCTCACACAACCACAGAGGGTACACATAGAAGGGAAGAGAAGGAGAAAACTAGGAAGGAAAACAGGTTAAACATGCAACCAAAACAGCAGACACTAATCTCTGTAAATAAACAAGAGGAGCTCCTAGTGTATCACCGGGGGGAAACAGATGGATGTGAGATGGAGGCGGAGAGGGCAGGCACAACTCTGTGAAAGAGTAATGTATAAATCAAACATGGCTGCCTCTCCAGCTCTTGTACTCACACCGATTGAGGGCATTCAATATGAAGGAGAGAGGAGAGGATTCTACTCCTTCCTCAGGCAATTACAAAATATTGGGGTAGATATAATTTATTGTGTGCTTAGGCACATGCGCAGAGTAATATTTAGAGCATTGATTAAACCTTAAATTCGGCAACGGTCGCTGATGGAGTGATTGAGGGAACCTATAAATAATTGTGTTACTATTTATTATTACACTTTGAATATACAGCACCACCATATTCCACAGCGCTTTACAGACATTATCATCACTGACCCATTGGGATTCATAATCTAGATTCCATTTCAATAGGTCTTTGGAGTGTGGTAGATAACCGGAGAACCCAGAGGAAACCCACACAAACACAGGGAGAACATACAAACTCCTTGCAGATGTTGTCCTTGGTGGGATTTGAACCCAGGACTAGTGATGAGCGAGTATGCTCGTTGCTTGGGTTTTCCCGAACAAGCTTGGGTGGCCTCCGAGTATTTGTATGTGCTTGGAGATTTAGTTTTTGTTGCCTCAGCTGCATGATTTACAGATGATTGACAGCTTGAATACAAATGGGGATTCTCTAGTAACCAGGCAACCCCCACATGTAGTCAGGCTGGGTAGCAGGTAAATCATGCAGCTGTGTCAACAAAAACCTAATCTCCGAGCTGTTACAAATACTCGGAGACCACCTGAGTGCGCTCGCGAAAACTCGAGCAACGAGGACCCCAGTTCTGCAAGGCTACTGTGCTAACCACTGAGCCACCATGTGGACTGCTATTGATATCTGCTATAGATTATATAGCTATGGAATTAAACAGTCAGGGTCAGAGCTATCTCAAATCTTAGCAATTTGAGTAGAATATGTAATTTTACTACTGCCATCATTCTTACCTCCTACACTTTTAGGTCTTGCCAAAATTCCGCACATGAACTTCCAGAAAACATTGCATTTTTAATGCAAATTTCGATAACCTCCACCTATTTTGTGACCTGTTTCCTTAGACAATCGTAAAAAAAACCAAACAGCAGTTTGGTTTAGGGATACGTGGCCACCACTGGTGATGGTGTTAAAGGATGGCTGCCTCCTCTGTATATTTATGACCGGGAGGCAGGAAGGTGTTAATACAACCAGAAACAGACAGACTTACATTGAATTCCAAATTGTTTTTCAATAAGCTCCGATGCTTAAATGGAAAGAGAAAAAAAAAATATTTATTGTAATTGTAAAAATCAGAATGGAATTAATAGAACCTATGACATGTGGCTATGTTAAGGGTCTTAGATAATTGTGTAGGCTTCCCTGAAAAATTTATAATAATTCAATTTTAGAAATTACATTTTAGTCCTATGGGATATTTGTACGTTATGTGAGCAGACTGCAAACAGCAGGTAACATATAGGATCGGACTTGAGAGTTAATAAGTGGCTATCTTTAGACAAGCAGCCTAGAAGCATATGAGGAGCCTACTCAGTGTGCTGCTGTCCTGTCTCCTCATACAAGGATCTGTCTAAGGCTATGATAAAATGTAATATACCCCCAAAAAATGGAAGTAAAAAAGCCTAAAAATGAGAAAAAAAAATACATTTTATTAGTTAATTGTGACAATTCATAATAAAAAGAGGTAAAGTGAGCATATAAGATGCAGAGAATGCTCCCCACTCTCATTCCTGGTTCAGATAATCAAAAGAACCTCAAAACACATCTATAGTAATATATGCCTATTTAGGTCTGCCTTTATTTTGAATGTTGAAGGTACCGTACCAATCTGTTTGTCTTAAAAGAGACTCGGGTAGACAAGGTGACATAGGTTTAATTCCTATACACAAAAATGTAGTGAAGTATATATGGTAAATGCTGATACCAGAGCAGCAATGATCCCAATGGTGGCCAAACATCAAAATAAAAACCTGCAGTGTCTAGGAGGATGGCAAGCAAGACCCCAATGAGCGTTTTGCATAGGCTTCTTCCAAAAAGTGTGGAAGATACCCCTGGAAGAAAACTACTTGAAACAGCCTGCAGTATAGAGAGCATAGAGTAGGTGAGAGTTGTAAAAGTCATTAAGTCATTCCTTGGTAACAAACTGTAAATTTAGCAGCAGCCATTCTGTGCCACTCAGCGCAGCTTGCTGGATGTCGAGTGCATTATTAGTCAGTTATGGTTTGTTGCTATCGCGTTTTGGCCACATGTTCTACCTTTTTTGCCAGAAAAAGCTCCCGATGTATAAGATAAGCACATGTTAAGACTACATTGACCTAAAAGAGGCCAAAGAGTGACTTATTGGTTTTTGCTGGGCTGGCATAGATCGGTATAGAAAAGTCTAGTTGACTACTCTTTTCTCTGCATAGGAGTCCTACAAAAAAGTATACTTCAAGGTATACCTTACTGTTGTATAAGTATCTATGAACAATATACTCCACTGTATGGCTACACAGTTGCTCACATTAGAGCCTTGAACCAGATGTACTTGCCAGGCATTATTTCCGATATTTCTCTGATGGAAGGTACTAATATGATGTGAATGGGCCCATACTGTAGGTCAAGATTTGCCCTTTTTTTTGCCAAGACACAATCAGGCATAGGTGTTGAACTTTAGCTTAGACCTTCACCTGATTACATATTGTACATGCCAACGTTTCTGAATTTGTAAGACTCCATGGAAAAGGAGAGACCTTCTAGACTCATGATCTAGTTGACAAATCTCTGCACCTAAGCTTCCCAAAACCTCCCAAAAAAAGAAGCATTGCTGGAAGATTTCTTGGCCCTAATAACAGAGCAGATAACTGCACAGAAGAGGCTGATAGAAAAGTGACCTGTAAATAGAGGAAATGGCTAAGCTAAAAAAAATTCTTGATTCTATATTCAACAACTCACCAGAAAGGTACCGTAAGTGTCTAGGGTGGCGGTCGCAGACCCAGTTAAGTAAGTGAAAACTTACTAAAAATGGTTGATTTAGGATATTATCTTCAAGTAGAATAAATGTATAATTCTTCCTCTTGGACTTAGGTTCAGCTTTGCACATTTCAGAACCTTGTTTGCAGATGATATTTCCACTTCAGACAGGAGAAAGGCTGAGAAGTAAAACATTTTTATGCTCCAGAAGGCAATAACTTTTCACATTGAATCTAATCTGTGGTAATGCTCTAAGCATCACAAAATAATGTTATCTTTTAAAGACCTGAATATTTCACTTAACTGTTACACAAGGAAAAGCTCAATTCATAAAAATCAAGTGCGGAAAATGAAAAGATTGTGATAAATGCGAGAAACACAGGAGTGCATAAAATAATAAAAGCAGAACCTGAGAAGTGAAGAAATATGGAAAGGAAGAGACAGAAGGAGGTTAAAAAGAACAGAATGAACCCAAAATGTTGGTGGACATGTGCCCAGATCATTGTTTAATAAGTTGATATTAAATTGAGACTAACTTGTTTAAAAAAAAATGGCATGCGTAAAAATTAATTCTTCCTACTAATTGGTAGAAATAATCTAAAAGACCTCTACTGTTATCAATGTTGTAGTGCCCTGATTAGAGAGTCAGGGATCTTTTTCCACTCCTGACTTGGGCACTTTAGTCTTCCTCCTGCTGATTCGGATTATATGGTAAGTTGGTGCCCTCCACTGTCACACTTCTCACCTTTATAGGCTGGCTCAGGCGGCTGTATGCTGCCTGAGAATTCAGGCAATTAACATTCACGCTTGTACCTTGCTCTTCAACCTCTACTCTGGTATTTTCTGTACCTTTTAACATACCTAGCTCTCCCTTCCAGTGGACTGTGATACAAGTTAGTCTCCTGATGTTTGCTGTTCTGCTAAACTCTTTTACTATGCTGGACTCTTCTTCATCGTAAAGTCTACTCCATTGAGCCATTATCTTGACTCTGCTTTGGTTTTCTTTCACTGAGTCTATAGTTTCCCTGTTGTCCACTACCGCCTCTGCTCCTCCAGCTGATCCAGACACTGCAGTCTCCATTTTTCCCTTTGAGGTTCACCTTACTGCACTGATGTGAGTTACCTGTGCTGCATCAGGACTGCTCATCTAGATCAAAGGCTAAAAGGATCCATCTCAACAGGTGAGAAATAACAGCATCTCCTCCCATTAAAGTTTTATCTTCTTAGTAGTGGTGTAACTTGAAGCTTGCATGTCCCAGTGCAAAATCTCCAACAGAGCCCCGAACTATTGGAACACCTGCCAGGGCTGTGGGGTACTCGGCTCCGGGTCCGGATTTAAAGGGGATGTCACAGTGGCTGCGACACAGTCCTTGGCCCTGGGCGCTCAATTAAATGGGGAAGGTCTTTTAAGGGGTATTGTGAATAATGTCTATTGTTCGTGACACCACCAGTGGAGTTCGGTCAGTGGAGACTGACGCTGCTTAATGAGGTCCTCTGGGGTGATGGTATGCAGCAAGATGGGGACACTTCCCACAGGTAAAGCAGGGTCCCCAGGGCTTCCCAAGTGTAGGGCCCCAATGGTGTGGTGTATGGTATGGCAAATAAAAGGACACAGGTTTGCAGTCTTTACCTGGTTTACTGATGATAGCAGTCCTCAGTCCAGGGTACCAAGTGCAGGATAGCTGTGGTCCGGCCAGCTTGGAGGCAATAGGGGATCCCTCTGCCAGGTGAGGTCTGTAAGCCTTTCCTACTGTGCTACTTTAGTCGGCAAGGTCCCTGCTGCTTGAAGCTTGGTTGCAAAGTCCCCTCTCTCCTGTCATATGACAGATGTTTGTATGATAGGCAGTGCAAGCCTGTTTATAGGGTCTATATCATGACACGGGCTTTCAGGTTACTGCTTCACCTCAGACTTGATGAGGGCAATTGACATACAGTCCTATACCCTCTGGTTCTGTTGTGCATCCTGGAGAACAACACGACCTCGGGCTCCTGTTACCCGGATTCTGTGCTCTGGCTCCAAGGGTGTTCTTCCGCTGTTCCCCTCCTGAGCCTCTTACTCCTCTGTGCTTCTTCCCTATGAGCTTCTACCCTATTCAACTCCTTCAGTTACCACTCTTTCCCAGGGTTGCAGCTCCCTCGTGGCTGCTCGGCCCCTCCATCTGTTCCAAACGTCCTACTCCTCTCCTTTCTCAGACTGCCCTCTCTGTTCAGTGTCTCTCAGCAACTGCCTAACTCCTCCAGGCCAGGAAGCCTATAGGTAAGGGAAGCTCCCCTGAATCCGGGTCCTGAGCTCCCCCTTCTGGCCTGGATTCAGATTGTGTTGAATGTGAGTGCCTTACCTGATAGAGAGAATCTCCCTTGCCCCCAAACGTGACATCACCCTCCCCAAAAGGAAGGCAACATCACTGTAACAACCGGTTACCTGAGGTGTTACACTATCATGGGTCTTTAATGGTTCTAGTCTTTTGAAATAGGCCAAAGTGACCTTTTTCGCCCTCCTTGTCTCCAGTGCCCGGGTGCAACTGCAAACCCTGCACCTATTCTAGTTACGCCCCTGCCTCTTAGTATATGGCAATCATCACATTATATGCCACTGTTTTCTTATAATTCCTCATTTTGCCTTTCTACCCAGATAATTATTCTCCTTCCTTTGGTTCTTGTAGAACAAGAAGTCTCTTTTCCCTGCATGAATCATTCCTCTTTTCAACAACTGACCCAGCTGCTCCTCTCCTCTCGTCCCCCTGCCAGGAACTTTTGCAGTGACTTATGACTCATAGAGCAAAAACTGTCTTCCTGTATCTACATAGAGCTTAGGCTAGGTTCACTTTGCGTTAGGGCAGTCCATTCAGCGCATAGCGCTACGGACTGCGCTAACGCAACGTCCCAAAAGGGATCGTGTTTGCCGATCCCGCTAGCGCAGATGCCCGATCAGCGCTAGCGAGGAACGGACCGTGAACGCTGCAAACAGCGTTCGAGGTCCGTCACTCAAATTACGGCACATTGCTAGCACACGCCCAATGTGGGCGTGCGCTAGCGATGTGTTCGCCATTACAAGCAATGGCGGCGTTAACGGACTACGTTACACCGCGTTATGCCACGGTGTAACGTAGTTTATTAAACGGGGTCACACAACGCAGTGTAAACCTAGCCTTAGAAGTAGAGATGGGTGAACTTGAACAGTAAAGTTTGGTGTCCTTAACAAACACCTACAGTTCGGACACGGGCACTGAACATGGACTTCACCTGGAAGTCCGTGTTACTATTTGGGTTCAGCCCCCCAAATACTGGGTGTTTCTCATGCTGTCAGGTGCATGACAGAGTTGCAAACACTGCTTCTGATCTGCGGTAAAATCATTGCTTCCGGTCAGAAAGCCGAGGTTCCCACGCTGTCAAATGATATTGTGAGAGCGCAGCTGTGATGGAAGGTAAAAGTTCACTTAGGGTCACTGGCATCAGCTCACTGGAATACTGCTCCAATCAGTCTATGCCTGCTGCTGCTAATAACAGCGAAAGCAGGGGCGGATAATGGAATTAGTCATCAGCCACCACCTGCACTAAAAATAAATAATTAAAAAAAAAACGGTGTGGGTTCCCCCGTAATTTTGATAACCAGCCAGGCAAAATGAACAGCTGGGAGCTACAACCCTCAGCTATCAGCTTCAGCAAGGTTGATTATCAAGAACAAAGGGGTCCGCACACAATATTATTCATAATTGAAATAAATAATTTAAAAAATGGCATGGGGTCCCCCCGTTTTTGAAAACCAGCCTTGCTAAAGCAGACAGCTGGGGGCTTGTATTCTCAGACTGGTAAGGGTCCTTGAATATTGACCCCCAGCCTAAAAGTAGCAGCCCGCAGCTGCCCAGAAAAGGCGCATCTTTTAGTTGGCGGTTTGCCGGGCTCTTCCCACTTGCCCTGTAGTGGTGGAAAATGGGGTTCATATTTGTGGGGTTGATGTCACCTTTGTATTGTGAGGTGACATCAAGCCCATTACTAATCCTATAGTTATATGGTAAATAAAGACACAGCCAGAATAAAGTCTTTTATTAGAAATAAAACAAAACACACTTTTCCATTTTTATTGTAAAATAAGCAAATTGTCTCTTCATAGAGGAAGAGGACTAGAACTCTAGTGCCACCTATTGGAAGTAGCAATCCTAACAGTCAATGTTAATGTCCACTTTGCACTGACAAGGGGCAGTACCCCGAAGCACAGTGTCTGCACACTGAGATTCTGGTTTGGCTATTATCCTACGTCATATGACAAGGCTCGTTAAAGGGTCGACATTGACTGTTAGGATTGCTATTTCCAATAGGTGGCACTATAGTTCTAGTCCTCTTCCTCTCTGAAGAGACAATTTGCATATTTCCCAGAGGAGCATTGCGGTTTTAAGTCTCCTCACCTCGACATGCTTTTCATGCCACTCTCCGCAAGGTGAAATTATATTTTAAAATAACACAGTATACTCACCCAACGCCCATTCCATAGACCTAGTCTTCTGTAATAAATCAAAAATAAAAAACAATAATATTCTCACCTCTTCGTCATTCTGTCCCACCTCATAATACATTTCTGGGGATTACTAGTTTTCAATTTGGACAGTGCCAAAGTACGACCATCCAGGCTGAGAACCACCGAGGAATGAACTGCTGCGAGTGCAGCATCAGTGACCAGAGGTGACATCATCGAGGTTACCTCTGGTCACTGAGGCTGCGTTCCCAGGGGACTTCTTTGTTTTTTATCTGTCTCTGTCCCTCCTCACTCTTTTTCTTTACTTGTCCTGCATTTTAAATTATCCAAAATAATCAATTTTTTTTTACTGTTTCCAAATGCATGAGCCCCAAGACCTGATAACCAGCTCTGCATTTGTATTAGACATTTTGATATATTATGCTATTATAGCTATAAGAGGTCTGGATAGATGTGTCGGCATTTTCATCCAATGCTGTTTTGAATAGTTTGACAAGTTTTTTATCTGTCATCAGGAAACCTCTATCAAACGCTTTTTGCCTTATTATATCTCAGCCGCTTATCCGCACACCAGTAAATTAACTTCATTAACGGCTTGATGTTTGCTCAGAACTTTCCCATAAACAAAAACAATAAAAAAGTGAAAAGCTGGCGCTGCCTCATTTCAATGACAGCAAGAAATGCTTTTCGTCCCTGTAATTATTCCAGCCTGGCCAATGCTTTGGCACAATCCTCCTCGTAAATCCCGATTTTGTAATAGTGCATGTATCAAACTTTTTATACCACAGTAATTAATGGCCTTTCGTTCAGGGTAAGGAGTTGATGCAGTGACTGTGAGTACGTGAAAAAAATTAAACAGGTCCCCAGAAATGAGATTAGGATTTGCTTTTCGAAAGGGAAATCATTTGTATATATTGTCTTGGAATAGCTTCATCTGATGCATAAGAAATGCTTCCTTAACCCATAAAGGATCAGGGAATAGTTTTTTCCATTTTTATTATTGTAATATTCCAAGATCCATAATTTTATTTTTAACTAATTTGTCAACGTAAATGTATGAAACCATGTTTTTTGCTTGTCAGGTTGTAATTGTTAGTGTGTTAGTGGGATCATTTTGGGGTATATATATCTTGTTAACTATAATGTCACAAACAGCGCTCCGTTGCCTCCAATAGATGAGACAGTGACACAATTCACCGACGAATGATGGAAGAGGCTGCAACGGCTTTGCCACTGGGCAGGATATTGGGCAGTGAACATATAGTATATACACGTACACATCCATTTCCAACACATGGGAATATATATATATATATATATATATATATATACAGTTAGGGCCAGAAATATTTGGACAGTGACACAAGTTTTGTTATTTTAGCTGTTTACAAAAACATGTTCAGAAATACAATTATATATATAATATGGGCTGAAAGTGCACACTCCCAGCTGCAATATGATAGTTTCCACATCCAAATCGGAGAAAGGGTTTAGGAATCATAGCTCTGTAATGCATAGCGTCCTCTTTTTCAAGGGACCAAAAGTAATTGGACAATGGACTCTAAGGGCTGCAATTAACTCTGAAGGCGTCTCCCTCGTTAACCTGTAATCAATGAAGTAGTTAAAAGGTCAGGGGTGGATTCCAGGTGTGTGATTTTGCATTTGGAAGCTGTTGCTGTGAGTAGACAACATGCGGTCAAAGGAACTCCCAATTGAGGTGAAGCAGAACATCCTGAGGCTGAAAAAAAAGAAAAAATCCATCAGAGAGATAGCAGACATGCTTGGAGTAGCAAAATCAACAGTTGGGTACATTCTGAGAAAAAAGGAATTGACTGGTGAGCTTGGGAACTCAAAAAGGCATGGGCGTCCACGGATGACAACAGTGGTGGATGATCGCCGCATACTTAATTTGGTGAAGAAGAACCCGTTCACAACATCAACTGAAGTCCAGAACACTCTCAGTGAAGTAGGTGTATCTGTCTCTAAGTCAACAATAAAGAGAAGACTCCATGACAGTAAATACAAAGGGTTCACATCTAGATGCAAACCATTCATCAATACCAAAAATAGACAGGCCAGAGTTAAATTTGCAGAAAAACACCTCAAGAAGCCAGCTCAGTTCTGGAAAAGTATTCTATGGACAGATGAGACAAAGATCAACCTGTACCAGAATGATGGGAAGAAAAAAGTTTGGAGAAGAAAGGGAACGGCACATGATCCAAGGCACACCACATCCTCTGTAAAACATGGTGAAGGCAACGTGATGGCATGGGCATGCATGGCTTTCAATGGCACTGGGTCACTTGTGTTTATTGATGACATAAGAGCAGACAAGAGTAGCCGGATGAATTCTGAAGTGTACCGGGATATACTTTCAGCCCAGATTCAGCCAAATGCTGCAAAGTTGATTGGACGACGCTTCATAGTACAGATGGACAATGACCCCAAGCATACAGCCAAAGTTACCCAGGAGTTCATGAGTGCCAAAAAGTGGAACATTCTGCAATGGCCAAGTCAATCTCCAGATCTAAACCCAATTGAGCATGCATTTCACTTGCTCAAATCCAGACTTAAGACGGAAAGACCCACAAACAAGCAAGACCTGAAGGCTGCGGCTGTAAAGGCCTGGCAAAGCATTAAGAAGGAGGAAACCCAGCATTTGGTGATGTCCATGGGTTCCAGACTTAAGGCAGTGATTGCCTCCAAAGGATTTGCAACAAAATATTGAAAATAAAAATATTTTGTTTGGGTTATGTTTATTTGTCCAATTACTTTTGACCTCCTAAAATGTGGAGTGTTTGTAAAGAAATGTGTACAATTCCTACATTTTCTATCAGATATTTTTGTTCAACCCTTCAAATTAAACGTTACAATCTGCACTTGAATTCTGTTGTAGAGGTTTCATTTCAAATCCAATGTGGTGGCATGCAGAGCCCAACTCGTGAAAATTGTGTCACTGTCCAAATATTTCTGGCCCTAACTGTATATATATATATATATATATATATATACATATATAGATATAAAAGAACACAGCAGCACATGTACATGAATCTAGGCCATGTGAAAACACAGACAAATATTCGATATGAATCATACTTTTCAAAAATATTTTTACATAAAAAATTAAAAAAAAAAAATATTTCTTAAAACTTACAGTTATAGATAAAATGAAGATTCTTAGCGCATAAATTGGCCAATTCATGTGTGCCCATCAACCACGGCAAGGTGATCTCCCTCTGATGGGTCCTACTCTACCGTTCATGCCACTCTTGGGCCACCAGCCTACAACTTTGGACAAACATGTCACTCTGGGCTAAACCTACAATTTATGGGCAGGTAGAGTTGATTACCACCACCTGCAAGGTCAATGGGAGGAGTGCAAGATCAGCCTGGTTGCAGCCACATCCATACACTAAACAGAGAAAAAAAAACAACCAGCACTCCCAATGTGAACACATGCAAGCTGCAAGCTGTATCATATAGATATAAAAGAACACAGCAGCACATGTACATGAATCTAGGCCATGTGAAAACACAGACAAATGTTCGATATGAATCATACTTCTCAAAAATATTTTTACATAAAAAAAATTTCAAAATTTTTTTTCCATAAAACTTACAGTTATAGATAAAATGAAGATTCTTAGCGCATAAATTGGCCAATTCATGTGTGCCCATCAACCACGGCAAGGTGATCTCCCTCTGATGGGTGACACTGCGCATGGTAGACACAGGAACATTCATTCTTTGGAGATGAACTTGTAACCTTGAGATTGCTCATGCTTCCTCACAATTTGGTTTCTCAAGTCCTCAGACAGTTCTTTGGTCTTCTTTCTTTTCTCCATGCTCAATGTGGTCACACAAGGACACAAAACAGAGGTTGAGTCAACTTAAATCCATGTCAACTGGCTGCAAGTGTGATTTAGTTATTGCCAACACCTGTTAGGTGCCACAGGTAAGTTACAGGTGCTGTTAATTACACAAATTAGAGAAGCATCATATAGTAACATAATTAGTAACATAGTTAGTAAGGCCGAAAAAAGACATTTGTCCATCCAGTTCAGCCTATATTCCATCATAATAAATCCCCAGATCTACGTCCTTCTACAGAACCTAATAATTGTATGATACAATATTGTTCTGCTCCAGGAAGACATCCAGGCCTCTCTTGAACCCCTTGACTGAGTTCGCCATCACCACCTCCTCAGGCAAGCAATTCCAGATTCTCACCGCCCTAACAGTAAAGAATCCTCTTCTATGTTGGTGGAAAAACCGTCTCTCCTCCAGACGCAAAGAGTGCCCCCTTGTGCCCGTCACCTTCCTTGGTATAAACAGATCCTCAGCGAGATATTTGTATTGTCCCCTTATATACTTATACATGGTTATTAGATCGCCCCTCAGTCGTCTTTTTTATAGACTAAATAATCCTAATTTCGCTAATCTATCTGGGTATTGTAGTTCTCCCTGATTTTTCAAACAGTGTCAGTACTTTTGTCCACCCCCTTTTTATGTTTGGTGTGGAATTATATCCAATTTGGCTTTAGGACAATTCTTTTTGTGTTTTTTCATTTAAGATAAATTAAATGAAGATAATAATACCAAAGAATTTGTGTTTGCAATCATTTTCAGGAAGAAACTGAGTATTACCTGACAGAATTGCAGGGGTGTGAATACTTTTGGCCATGACTGTATATATTACAGACTGATCCAACTTCAGTGGAAATGCCTCAAGACAAGGAAATTATGTTCAGTTGTGTGTTTGTTGCCTCCATGTGCCTGTATGAACTTCCTACAATGACTGGGCATGATCCTGATGAGGCGGCGGATGGTCTCCTGAGGGATCTCCTCCCTGACCTAGACTTATGCATTCACAAACTCCTGGACAGTCTGTGGTGCAACGTGACATTGGTGGATGGAGCAAGAAATGATGTCCCAGATGTTTTCAATCGGATTCAGGTCTGGGGAACTGGCAGGCCAGTCCAAAGCTTCAATGCCTTCATCTTGCAGGAACTGCTGACACACTCCAGCCACTTGAAGTCTGGCATTGTTCTGCATTAGGAGGAACCCAGGGCCAACCGCACCAGCATATGGTCTCACAAGGGGTCTGAGGATTTCATCTCGGTACATAATGGCAGTCAGGCTACCTCTGGCGAGCACATGGAGGGCTGTGCGGCCATCTAAAGAAATGCCACCCCACACCATTGCTGACCCACTGCCAAACCGGTCATGCTGAAGGATGTTGCAGGCAGCAGATCGCTCTCCACGGCGTCTCCAGACTCTGTCACGTCTGTCACATGTGCTCAGTGTGAACCTGCTTTCGTCTGTGAAGAGCACAGGGCACCAGTGGCAAACTTGCCAATCCTGGTGTTCTGTGGCAAATGCCAATCGTCCTGCACATAATAATAATAATAATAATCTTTATTTATATAGCGCCAACATATTCCGCAGCGCCTTACAGTTTAACAGTTTCAAACACAAAAGTCATAAGTAACAACGTTAACAATACAATAATTAAAGCAAAATAAGACGACCCTGCTCGTGAGAGCTTACAATCTACAATGAGGTGGGGGAGATACAAAGTACAGGTGTGTATTTACAATGATGTATTTACAATCATGGTCAAGCCATCTTCAGGGGTTGGGGAATAGATGGGGATAGTGAATGGGCTACACACAAACATAACATAACTTTGATTAGTGAACGTGATAGGCCGCTCTGAACAAATGTGTTTTGAGCGAGCGCCTAAAACTATGCAAATTATGGATGGTCCTAATATCTTGGGGTAGAGCATTCCAGAGGATTGGCGCAGCACGGGAGAAGTCTTGGAGTCGGGAGTGGGAGGTACGGATTAGTGCAGAGGTTAGCCGAAAGTCATTTGCAGAGCGCAGTGGTCTGTTAGGCTGATAGACCTGAAATGAGGGAGGAGATGTAAGGGGGTGCCGCACTGTGGAGAGCTTTGTGGGTGAGAACAAGTACTTTGAATTGTATCCTGTTATGAATGGGCAGCCAGTGTAACGACTGGCGAAGAGCGGACGCGTCCGAGTAACGATTAGCCAGATGGACGACCCTGGCTGCTGCATTAAGGATGGACTGGAGAGGGGAAAGTCGAGTGAGGGGGAGGCCAATTAATAGAGCGTTACAGTAGTCCAGGCGGGAGTGGATCAGGGCGACCGTGAGGGTTTTAGCTGTCTCCATGGTGAGAAAAGGGCGGATTCCAGAGATGTTCTTTAGGTGTAAGCGGCACGAGCGGGCAAGAGATTGTATATGGGAGGTGAAGGAGAGATCGGAGTCAAACATAACACCCAGACAGCGCGCCTGCTGCCGGGGTGTTATTATGGTGCCACCCACGGAGAGGGAAATGTCAGATTTAGGGAGGTTAGTAGATGGTGGGAGCAGAAGAAGTTCAGTTTTGGAGAGGTTGAGTTTCAGATAGAGAGCGGACATGATGTTGGAGACTGCGGACAGACAGTCAGTGGCATTCTGTAGTACAGCGGGGGTAAGGTCAGGGGATGACGTATATAGTTGTGTGTCGTCGGCATAAAGATGGTACTGAAAGCCAAATCTGCTGATGGTCTGTCCAATTGGGGCCGTGTAGAGAGAGAACAGAAGGGGGCCAAGGACTGAGCCCTGAGGTACCCCAACAGTGAGAGGAAGAGGAGATGAAGTGGAGCCAGAGAACAGAACACTGAAGGAGCGGTCGGAAAGATAGGAGGAGAACCTGGAGAGAGCAGTGTCCTTAATGCCTAGTGACTGGAGCCTAGAGAGCAGGAGAGGGTGGTCAACAGTGTCAAAAGCTGCAGAAAGGTCGAGAAGAATGAGCAGAGAGTGGTCACCATTACGTTTTGCTGTCAGAAGGTCATTGGTCACTTTGATGAGTGCAGTTTCTGTCGAATGTAGGGGGCGGAAACCGGACTGTGAAGGGTCTAGGAGGGAGTGAGTGGAGAGGTAACGGGTAAGGCGGGAGTATATCAGGCGCTCCAAGAGTTTAGAGATGAAGGGGAGATTGGAGACCGGTCTGTAGTTGTTTGTGCAGGATGGGTCGAGGGTGGGTTTCTTTAGTAATGGAGTAATGATAGAGTGTTTGAAGGAGGAGGGGAAAATGCCAGAGGAGAGGGAGAGATTAAAGATTGTAGTTAGGTGACTTGTGACAACTGGAGAGAGAGACTGGAGGAGATGTGAGGGAATGGGGTCGGTAGTGCATGTAGTCGGACGAGAAGAGGAGAGGAGCTTGGAGACTTCTTCTTCTGTGATGGGATCGAATGTGGAGAGTGAGCCAGGGGCAATGAGGGGAGGGATGGGAGTCACTGAACTTAGTTGTTGGGAGCGGATTTCCTGACGGATATTGTCTATTTTCTCTATAAAGTGGGAGGCCAGGTCACCAGCACAAATATCTGTGATAGGGGCTTGTGCTTTTGGCCTTAGGAGGGAGTGAAAGGTGTCAAAAAGTTTCTTGGGGTTGTTGGATAGTGAGGAGATCAGACTGGTAAAGTAGGTCTGTTTAGCGAAGTGAAGGGCAAAGTTATAGGTCCTTAACATAAATTTGAAGTGTATGAAGTCTTCTGGTGTGCGTGTTTTCCTCCATAAGCGTTCAGCACACCTAGAGGATCGCTGGAGAAATCGGGTTTGCGATGTGAGCCAGGGCTGTTTTATTCTGTGTTTGGAGGTCCTGAGGGTGAGGGGAGCTACTTGGTCAAGGGTGCTTCTAAGAGTGTCATTGAAGTGATGTACCGCCAGATCAGGACAGGAAAAGGAAGAGATTGGGGACAATGATAAGCGTAGGGAGTCTGAAAGTGTAAGAGGGTTAATGGCTTGTAGATTTCTGACTGAATGGTGTGTAGGAGGGTGCTGGGGTGAGCGAGGATATGTGAGTGTGAAGGAGAGAATGTTGTGGTCAGAGAGGGGAAGCGGTGAGTTATCTATGTAGGAGATTGAGCAGAGCCGGGCAAAAACCAGGTCCAGGGTGTTACCGTCCTTGTGTGTCTCAGAGGTTGAGAGCTGTGAGAGGCCGAGAGAAGTGGTTAGTGACAGAAGCTGGGATGCAGATGTGGAAGTGGGGCTGTTAATGGGGATGTTGAAGTCTCCCAGGATAAGGGTTGGTAGTTCTGAGGACATGAAGTGCGGCAGCCAGGCAGAGAAATGGTCCAGGAAGCGGGTGGGTGAGCCTGGGGGCCGGTATATGACCGCTACTCTGAGGGAGAGGGGGCGAAAGAGCCTGATGGTGTGGACCTCAAAAGAAGGAAATGAGAGTGATGGAACTGAGGGGATGACCTGGAAAGTGCATTGTGGGGACAGGAGTATGCCAACTCCACCACCAGGTCTGTTTGTTGGTCTCGGGGAATGGGAGAATTGTAAGCCACCATGGGTAATGGCAGCAGGAGAGACAGTGTCAGAATCCTGAATCCAGGTTTCCGTGAGGGCCAGCAGATTCAGAGAGTTTTTCAGAAAGTAATTGTGTAGGAAAGGAAGCTTGTTACATACAGACCGTGGATTCCAAAGGGCACAATTAAAAGAAGGAGGGGATGAAGGAGTGCAATTAATATTAGTAAGATTAGTAAGGTTTCGATGTGAGGTAGGGTAGGGGTTGAGGTTGGTGAATGGTGGACCGGGGTTTGGGGAGATGTCTCCTGATATCAGCAGGAGTAGGAAGATAAAAAGCAAGTAGCTTTTGGGATTGTATGAAGTTTTTTTATGCAGTCTGTTTGGGTAAGATGGACTGAGGTTTTTCAGGAAGGTGAGAAGTGCATGGGAGCTGTACATGGGAGAGGGAAGGAGAGAGGAGCTGATGTATATGAGTCGTGATTGAGGGGGGATTGGGCGGTGAATGTGGATTGCAAGGGAGCATAGGATGATAGGAATAATGCACATGGATAGAAGGGAGAGCAGAGTTTGGGTTACCTGACTCCTGCCCTGACTAACTGCCATGGAATAACTGCGGTGTCACGACGCTTATCTTCTGTGACGCTTTGCTTATGGGACGCTAGCGTGCACCCCCACTTGCGTGCACCCCTAAGGAAGGTTCTAAATTTATAGCCCAGAAGAGATGGATTGTGGGAACTGGTTGAGGATAATTTGGCAGCTGGCTAGCACACCAGGGGTTTTTTTTTTTTTTTTTTTTCTTTGAAAAGATGATCAAAGACACTCAGCCTGGTAAAATCTACTTTCACACCTTCCACCAGATAAGATCTACACTGATCCCAGTCATGGATAGTAAGTGGACAGTAAGTTTTAAGTGCAATGCAACAGATAAATTATACCAATGAATTAGCAAACACATTAAATTATGTTTCTAGATGGTAAAGCAGCAGATGACAGACAGCAAGCAGAGGAGGGAGTTAATACCATTAGAGTCTATTGCAGCAGATGGGACAGCTATCAGAGGTAGGAAGTTGCACCATTTGATTGCAAAACAGGAGACAGCAAGCAGAGGGAGTTAATACCATTAGAGTCTATTGCAGCAGATGGGACAGCTATCAGAGGTAGGAAGTTGCACCATTTGATTGCAAAACAGGAGACAGCAAGCAGAGGGAGTTAATACCATTAGAGTCTATTGCAGCAGATGGGACAGCTATCAGAGGTAGGAAGTTGCACCATTTGATTGCAAAACAGGAGACAGCAAGCAGAGGGAGTTAATACCATTAGAGTCTATTGCAGCAGATGGGACAGCTATCAGAGGTAGGAAGTTGCACCATTTGATTGCAAAACAGGAGACAGCAAGCAGAGGGAGTTAATACCTGTGTGAAGAGAGAAGATGGATGTTAGTTCTGTGCCATGGAATAACTGCGGTGTCACGACGCTTATCTTCTGTGACGCTTTGCTTATGGGACGCTAGCACATGTTGGGCCGTGAGCACAACCCCCATCTGTGGACGTCGGGCACTGTGACCATCCTCATGGAGTCAGTTTCTAACCATTTGTGCAGACACATGCACATTTGTGGAATGCTGGAGGTCATTTTGCAGGGCTCTGACAGTGCTCCTCCTGTTCCTCCTTGCACAAAGGCTGAGGTAGCGGTCCTGCTGCTGGGTTGTTGCTCTCCTAAAGCCCCCTCCATGTCTCCTGGTGTACTGGCCTGTCTCCTAGTAGCGCCTCCAGCCTCTGGACACTATGCTGACAGACACAGCAAACCTTCTTGCCACACCTCACATTGATGTGCCATCTTGGATGAGCTGCACTACCTGAGCCACTTGTGTGGGTTGTACAGTCTGTCTCATGCTACCACAAGTGTTAAAGCACAACCAACATTCAAAAGTGACCAAAACATCAGCCAGAAAGTATTGGTACTGAGATGTGGTCTGTGGTCCACACCTGCAGAACCACTCCTTTGTAGGAGATGCATTGATAATTGCCAATAATTTCCATCTGTTGTCTATTCCACTTGCACAACAGCATGTGAATTTGATTGTCAATCAGCATTGCTTCCTAGTTGGACAGTTTGATTTCACAGAAGTTTGATTTACTTGGTGTTATATTCTGTTGTTTAAGTGTTCCCTTTATTTTTTTGAGCAGTATACCGGCTCCCACCGGCAAACACCAAACCTTGAATACAGGAATCTAAAAAACAGGAGCAGAAATTTGCCCTTTATCACCCAATATCATGCAAATAGAAAGAGATTCACCAGTATTATCCCAAAACACTGGTCCATTTTAAAAGAGGATAAGAGCGTGGGAAAACTATTACTAGACACAGTATTTTAGCCCCTACCATGAAAATGGGAATGAGTACAATGGCGCATAAAGCTTCTGGGCACCAACATTCCATGAATATAGGATTTTTTATCTGTGGTAGGTGTTCTTGTTGTGTGCGCACAGGAAGTAAACAATCGGTTCAAACGTTATTCTGGAATGCAGATAGAACCGAATCATTCACTATCGGAGATAATATCTCCTGCCTCTCCAAGGGAGTTATATATACAGTAAGGTGCCCATGTGACAAACTCTATGTGGGTCGCACAAAGAGGCGGCTTAAAGAAAGAATAAAAGAACATCTTGATAATATTAACAAGGGTTTTTGGAACACCCGTTATCGAGCCATTTTTCGGATATACCCAACTGGTCTTGTAGTCATACTTCTTTCTGCGGGATTCAAACTGTTAAAGAAAATCCATGGGGTGGTGACTATTTGAAGAGTATGACTAGAGTTGAATCCAAATGGATTTTCACATTGGACAGTCTTGCCCCCAAGGGATTAAATTATGAAATTGAATTATATGCCCTGTAAGGCGGAGGTTTTTTGTTTTATCATGAGTAGTTTTATCATGATGACATTAGTATTTTTGCATTACATTTATATTTATATGTATTCTAATATTTTGTGCAGTGGAAATATTTTAGGGATAATATATTTATATATTTTTATACTTTTTTTTTTTTTTGACCACTGTATTTTGTCAGTAGGCGCTCTTCAAAGGTCATTACACATTAACAGAAGAGTATACAGTGGCAATTAGAATAGTTAATTATAAGAGTGTTTTAAGCATAGTAAGAATGCTTTTTGTTTTTTATTTTTATTTTAATTTACCGTATATATATTTATTAGGGTACCCATTACGTATTAAATGTTTTTTTTAAAAAAGGCTTATAATTAAAGGTTAAAGTTTTAATTAGAACAGGTTTTGGGTACAGTAGGTATAGGTTAGTAACGATACAGTGGCAGGATTTAGGTGGGAGATTGGCATTAGTAGTAGTATTATCATTATTATACTGTAAGTACAGAGTTTCAGTTATTCCTTGAAGGCAACATAAGTTGTATACCAGCGGGCAGGGTCTGGCTTTGTTGCAATGTAGACATTCCCAGCTGGGTAGGCTGGTTCATGCTGTGCATCAGGCATTGTGGCTATATAACAAACAAGTATTAGCAGGGGAGCCAAACCTTGAGAAAGAGGGACAGTCCCCTCGAAACGCGTTGGATTGGCCCCTGCTAGTGTCCGTCACCGTATAGCCACGCCCCCGCTCGCTACGCGACTGCACGGCTGCACCATCAGCCAAGGCTGCCTGCCGATACAACCAGCTGCAAGCCTGCAGGGGAATTTTTCATCACGGGAGGACGCTCCCTTTGACTTGTGCATTGCAGACGCCGCTTTCGTTCTTGCAGCACTGACAGCACAATTTTAACAGCCAACTCTTCAACTCGGTGGATATACCAACTAATAATCTGTGAGGTAGGTGACTCAGGTTTCATACACAGTCACAATCTTTCTATTCCCACTCTAGCGCGGCATCCTAACTTGGTACTAATAAAACAAGAAAAAAGCAGCAACACTCCACTTCTTGGTGAAAAAACAACCTTAGTCCTTTATTGCATAATAAAGATCATGGACAAGGTATTACGGGTAAAACAAGTGCAGGTTAAGCAGGCAAATGAAGCAGGACGACGGCCGTTTCACGCAATATGCCCTTCTATGGGTCCAGATACAGAGAATGGTAAGTCAGTTCTTTTAAATACACACATGTGATCACATTTGCATACAATTAAAAATCATGAAAAACACATGCGGCAATGTCAGCATAAAATACAAGAAGAATGTGCATTTAAAAAACTGTTCCTCAGAACAGTATAATCCAGAATGACAAAACATTCAAACATTGAATGCAAATACATAGGCTGTTTAGAGGTGATAAAAACCATGTGAGACAAGTAATCTGAAAAACAGAAAAAGAAACATCAAAAAAAAATTTTTCTTCAAAAAATCTTTTTTTAAAAATTCTACAAAAGATTCTACAAAAAACAAGAATAATCCAATCTCCCAATGGACCTTGGGCATTTGCTTTAATAATCCATTTAGCTTCACGCCTTAAAAGGATTTTATTATGATCCCCCCCGCTTGGTGGTAATTTAACCACTTCCAAGCCTGCAAAACGCAGGCAGCGAGGGTTACCATCATGTTTTTCTTGAATATGCTTAATGAATCTAGGGGAGCCTTTGCCCATTGTGACTGAATGAAAATGTTCACGGAATCTAATGAAGACAGGTCTTATAGTCTTACCTATATAGGACAGGAATTCGATTTCCATCAAGTTTGTTCTATGCGATCGAATAAGGCTCAATATAAGACATTTAAAACATAAAAAACAATATTGCACCACTTAGCCACACAAATATCCTGCCGACTCATCCTAACGGAGGCATTGAAGTGTGAGGACTAAAGAGAAGACACCCAGTGCCGAAGGGACCGAGCCAGCGAAAGAATGGGCAGGAAGATGAAGCAGCAGAACAGTTGGTTGAAAAGTTGTGGATAATATTTTTAAATTTCCCCAGCCCCAATAAAACAATAAAGGGGTGATTGGCCAGACAATATTTTGTTGATTATGAGCAAATGGAATCTTCAAAAATTCCAATTCTGACAAATTCAAATTTATGAGTGAAATTTGTAGCAAATTTAATTTGCTCATCTGAATCCGTCATCACATACAAGAAATGATGGGGGGAACTGTCACGATTTCCACTCTGTTTCTGTCTTTTTGTTACTTTGTGTCGGGGCCGTCAGTCTGTGCTGGGTCTGTGCTGCAATCACCTGTGTTCACTTTCCTTAATCAGGCTTCTACTTAAGCATGCTAGTTCCTTCCCCCAGTGTCAATCGTACGTTGCTGTTGCCTGTGGAACTTTGATCCCTCTGTGCTCTATGCCCGACCCTGCTTGACTTGATTATCCTGGACTCTGACCCTTTGCTTGTTACCTGACTTTGCTTGTGCCTGCTTCATTGTATCTGTTTTGTCTCTCTGGCTTTCCTGACCTTGGCTCGTGTATTGGACTTCGTCTCTGACTGCGCCATTTCCTGGACTTGACCTTGGATTGTTTGACCTCCCTTTACTTACAGTAAGTAGTAGGGTTGAGCGAAACGGGTCGAACATTTTCAAAAGTCGCCGACTTTTGGCTAAGTCGGGGTTTCATGAAACCCGATCCGACCCCTGTGCAGGGTCGGCCATGCGGTACGCGACTTTCGCGCCAAAGTCGCGTTTCAATGACGCGAAAAGCGCCATTTCTCAGCCAATGAAGGTAAACGCAGAGTGTGGGCAGCGTGATGACATAGGTCCTGGTCCCCACCATCTTAGAGAAGGGCATTGCAGTGATTGGCTTGCTGTCTGCGACGTCACAGGGGCTATAAAGAGGCGTTCCCGCCGACCGCCATCTTACTGCTGCTGATCTGAGCTTAGGGAGAGGTTGCTGCCGCTTTGTCAGAAGCAGGGATAGCGTTAGGCAGGGTCCATTAACCACAAAACCGCTTGTGCTGCAGCGATTTGCACTGTCCAACACCACCCTCGGTGTGCAGGGACAGTGGAAGTTTTTTTTTTTTTTTTTTCCCCTCAGCGCTGTAGCTCATTGGGCTGCCCTAGAAGGCTCCCTGATAGCTGCATTGCTGTGTGTACGCCGCTGTGCAAACCAACTGCTTTTTTCAAAGCACAAATCCTCTTGTTCCTTCCTTTCTGCACAGCTATCTTTTTTGTTTGTCCACACTTTTTATTTCATTTGTGCATCAGTCCACTCCTTATTGCTGCCTGCCATACCTGGCTGAGATTACTGCAGGCAGGGAGATAGTAGCTGCCTGCCATACCTGGCTGAGATTACTGCAGGCAGGGAGATAGTAATTGTAGGACATTCCCTGTTTTTTTTTTTTTTTTGGTGGGAGATTAAGATTGGCAATTTGGCATTTCTGCTAGAGTGCCATCCCTGTGTGTGCCATCTCTCTCACATAGTGGGCCATAGAAAGCCTTTTCATTTTTCTGTATTTTTTTTTGTGGGGTGTATAAATTCTCCCTGATAAAAATACAGTGGGAGATTAATATTGGCCTTTGGGCTTGTGTGCCAGTCCTGAGTGTGCCATCTCTCTCACAAATAGTGGGCCATAGAAAGCCTATTTTATTTTTTTTTGGGTTTTATAAATTCTCCCTGAAAAAAAGGGAGATTAATATTGGCCTCTGGGCTTGTGTGCCAGTCCTGAGCGTGCCATCTGTGCCAGCCCTGAGCGTGCCATCTCTCTCACAAATAGTGGGCCATAGAAAGCCTATTTAATTTTTTTTTTGGTTTTATACATTCTCCCTGAAAAAAAGGGAGATTAATATTGGCCTCTGGGGTTGTGTGCCAGTTGTGAGCGTGCCATCTGTGCCAGTCCTGAGCGTGCCATCTCTCTCACAAATAGTGGGCCATAGAAAGCCTATTTATTTTTTTTTTTGGTTTTATAAATTTTCCCTGAAAAAAGGGAGATTAATATTGGCCTCTGGGCTTGTGTGCCAGTTGTGAGCGTGCCATCTGTGCCAGTCCTGAGCGTGCCATCTCTCTCACAAATAGTGGGCCATAGAAAGCCTATTTAATTTTTTTTTTGGTTTTATAAATTTTCCCTGAAAAAAGGGAGATTAATATTGGCCTCTGGGCTTGTGTGCCAGTTGTGAGCGTGCCATCTGTGCCAGTCCTGAGCGTGCCATCTCTCTCACAAATAGTGGGCCATAGAAAGCCTATTTAAATATTTTTTTGGTTTTATAAATTCTCCCAGAAAAAAAGGGAGATTAATATTGGCCTCTGGGCTTCTGTGCCAGTCCTGAGCGTGCCATCTGTGCCAGTCCTGAGCGTCCCATCTCTCTCACAAATAGTGGGCCATAGAAAGCCTATTTTTTTTTTTTTTGGGGTTTTAGAAATTCTCCCTGAAAAAAAAAGGGAGATTAATATTGCCCTTTGGGCTTGTGTGCCAGTACTAAGCGTGCCATCTCTCTCTCTCTCTCAGTCAGTGGGCCATAGAACGCCTATTTTTGGTTTTATTTGTTTTCTAAATTCTCCCTGAAAAAATCAATTTATTTTATTTGGTTTCTAAATTCTTCCTGATAAAATCATATTTTTTTTATTATTATTTTTTCTAAAGTCTCCCTGAAAAAAAAAAAAAAAAACAACCAAAAAAAACAGTGGGAGATTAATATTGGCCTTTCTGCTTGTGTGCCAGTCTTGACTCCTGGGTGTGCCATCTCTCTCTCTCTCTCTCTCTCTCTCTCTCTCTCTCTCTCTCTCCAATTGTGGTCCATAGAAAGCCTATATTTTTTTTCCTTGATTTGGGTTCCAAAATCTACCAGAGAAAATAACTACATCAATCATTGGTAGAAAAATATTGGCCTCTGGGCTTGTGTGCCACTCCTGACTCCTGTGTGCGTCATCTCTCAGTCAGTGGGCCATAGAACGCCTATTTTTGTTTTTATTTGTTTTATAAATTCTCCCTGAAAAAATCATTTTATTTTATTTGGTTTCTAAATTCTTCCTGATAAAATCATATTTTTTTTATTATTTTTTTTTCTAAAGTCTCCCTGAAAAAAAAAAAAAAAACAAACAAAAAAAACAGTGGGAGATTAATATTGGCCTTTCTGCTTGTGTGCCAGTCTTGACTCTCTCTCTCTCTCTCTCTCTCTCTCTCTCTCTCTCTCTCTCTCTCTCTCTCTCTCTCTCTCTCTCTCTCTCTCTCTCTCTCTCTCTCTCTCTCTCTCTCTCTCTATTGCACCTAAGTCTGGAGCTGTGGAGCCAGGTTCGTCGTCCGGCTACACAAGGCCTCGAACGCTCCCTTTTCTGGGATTAGGAAAACCGCTTTTAAAGCCGGAGCAGCAAGAGCAAGTTTTGGCTTATCTTGCTGACTCAGCCTCTAGCTCTTTTGCCTCCTCTCGTGAAACTGGTAAAAGTAAAAGCAGCGCGTCGTTAGTGGATGTTCACGGTCAGGGACAAGTCACTTCCTTGTCCTCTTCAGCAAAAACAACAACAGAGAAGAATGCAGCAGGCGACACAACGGGTTACTCCATGGAGCTCTTTACACATACCGTCCCTGGCTTAGAAAGTGAAGCAGTTAACAGTCCATGCCCATTACAAGTTGAATCTGACATGGAGTGCACTGACGCACAGCCACAGCCAGACTACTATGCTGGTCCTTTGACTCAGACCACAACATTGCCCTCGCAGGGTGCTGATCAAGAATCAGACCCTGATGAGACTATGTTGCCCCATCACGAACGCTATACCACCGAACGACACGGTGACACAGACGAAGTTGCGCAGGAGGTACAAGAAGAGTTATTAGATGACCCAGTTCTTGACCCCGATTGGCAGCCATTGGGGGAACAGGGTGCAGGCGGCAGCAGTTCTGAAGCAGAGGAGGAGGAGGGGCCGCAGCAGGCATCAACATCGCCACAGGTTCCATCTGCCGGGCCCGTATCTTGCCCAAAACGCGTGGCAAAGCCAAAACCTGGTGGAGGACAGCGTGGCCATCCGGTTAAAGCTCAGTCTGTAATGCCTGAAAAGGTATCCGATGCTAGAAAGAGTGCAGTCTGGCATTTTTTTAAACAACATCCAATTGATCAGCGCAAAGTCATCTGTCAAAAATGTTCTACTTCCTTAAGCAGAGGTCAGAATCTGAAAAGTCTCAATACTAGTTGCATGCATAGACATTTAACCACCATGCATTTGAAAGCTTGGACTAACTACCAAACGTCCCTTAAGGTTGTTGCACCCTCGGCCAATGAAGCTAGTCATCAACGCAACATCCCTTCCGGCAGTGTAGGACCACCATTTAGCGCACCACCTGCTGTATCTGTGCAGGTATCTTTGCCAGGCCAAAGCAGTCAGGGTCAGGGAATCACCAGTTTCGTAGTAGGAAACACTGCATCTAGGGCACCGGCGGCAACAATACCATCTCCCACCGTCTCTCAGTCTGCCATGTCCACCGGCACCCCCGCTAGTTCCACGATCTCCAGCTCTCCAGTCCAGCTCACCCTACATGAGACTATGGTTAGAAAAAGGAAATACTTAGCCTCGCATCCGCGTACACAGGGTTTGAACGCCCACATAGCTAGACTAATCTCGTTAGAGATGATGCCCTACCGGTTAGTTGAAAGCGAAGCTTTCAAAGACCTGATGGACTAGGCTGTACCACGCTACGAGCTACCCAGTCGACACTTTTTTTCCAGAAAAGCCATCCCAGCCCTCCACCAGCATGTTAAAGAGCGCATCGTCCATGCACTCAGGCAATCTGTGAGCACAAAGGTGCACCTGACAACAGATGCATGGACCAGTAGGCATGGCCAGGGACGTTACGTGTCCATCACGGCACACTGGGTAAATGTGGTGGATTCAGGGTCCACAGGGGACAGCAAGTTTGGGACAGTTCTGCCTAGCCCACGGTCTAGTAAACAGTTGTCTGTAGCCGTTCGCACCCCCTCCTCCTCCTCCTCCTCCTCGTCCTCCTGCAGAAGCAAGAGCTCGTCCACAGACCGCAGTCGCACAAACACTCCATCCGCACCTGCCACTGTTGCACACCAGGTCTCCCATTATGGGGCAGCTACTGGCAAACGTCAGCAGGCTGTATTGGCTATGAAGTGTTTGGGCGACAATAGACACACCGCGGAAGTTCTGTCCGAGTTCTTGCAGCAAGAAACGCAGTCGTGGCTGGGCACTGTAGATCTTGAGGCAGGTAAGGTAGTGAGTGATAACGGAAGGAATTTCATGGCTGCCATCTCCCTTTCCCAACTGAAACACATTCCTTGCCTGGCTCACACCTTAAACCTGGTGGTGCAGTGCTTCCTGAAAAGTTATCCGGGGTTATCCGACCTGCTCCTCAAAGTGCGTGGACTTTGCGCACATATCCGCCGTTCGCCTGTACACTCCAGCCGTATGCAGACCTATCAGCGTTCTTTGAACCTTCCCCAGCATCGCCTAATCATAGACGTTGCAACAAGGTGGAACTCAACACTGCACATGCTTCAGAGACTGTGCGAACAGAGGCGGGCTGTTATGTTTTTGTGGGAGGATACACATACACGGGCAGGCAGTAGGATGGCAGACATGGAGTTGTCAGGTGTGCAGTGGTCGAAGATTCAAGACATGTGTCAAGTCCTTCAGTGTTTTGAGGAATGCACACGGCTGGTTAGTGCAGACAACGCCATAATAAGCATGAGCATCCCCCTAATGCGTCTGCTGATGCAAAGTTTGACGCACATAAAGGATCAGGCGTCTGCACCAGAGGAAGAGGAAAGCCTTGATGACAGTCAGCGATTGTCTGGTCAGGGCAGTGTACATGACGAGGTACCGGGCGAAGAGGAGGTGGAGGATGAGGAGGATGATGGGGATGAGTATATTTTTAATGAGGAAGTTTTCCCGGGGGCACGGGAAATTGGTGGCGTGGCAAGGCCGGGTTCTGGTTTTTTGAGGGACACAAGTGACGTAGATTTGCCTGCAACTGCCCCTCAACCAAGCACAACCGCAGATTTGACAACGGGAACTTTGGCCCACATGGCGGATTATGCCTTGCGTATCCTCAAAAGGGACACACGCATTACAAAAATGATGAACGATGACGATTACTGGTTGGCCTGCCTCCTTGATCCTCGCTATAAAGGCAAATTGCAAAATATTATGCCACATGAGAACTTGGAACTAATATTAGCAACAAAACAATCAACTCTTGTTGACCGTTTGCTTCTGGCATTCCCTGCACACAGCGCCCGTGATCGTTCTCACACGAGCTCCAGGGGCCAGCAGACCAGAGGTGTTAGAGGGGCAGAAATCAGAAGTGGCGTTGGCCAGAGGGGTTTTCTGACCAGGTTGTGGAGTGATTTTTCTATGACCGCAGACAGGACAGGTACTGCAGCATCAATTCAAAGTGACAGGAGACAACATTTGTCCAGTATGGTTACAAACTATTTTTCATCCCTTATCGACGTTCTCCCTCAACCGTCATTCCCATTTGATTACTGGGCATCCAAATTAGACACCTGGCCAGAATTGGCAGAATATGCATTGCAGGAGCTTGCTTGCCCGGCAGCTAGTGTCCTATCAGAAAGAGTATTCAGTGCTGCAGGTTCAATACTAACAGAAAAAAGGACTCGTCTGGCTACCCAAAATGTAGATGATCTAACCTTCATTAAAATGAACCACAACTGGATTTCAAAATCTTTTGCCCCACCCTGCCCGGCTGACACCTAGCTTTCCTATGAAAAGGTCTTGCCTGTGGACTATTCTGAATGACTTTTCCAATCTCGTAATTTTCTTCACCTGATTGTCCAGCATACGACATGTTTCCACCTCACGAAATGGCCAAACTCCCCACACGGGGCCGTGCTATCGCCACTTTGCGCTTGGACCCTTGAGAGTGCTGTTTGTCTGAAGAGGTGGGTGTGGCCGCTTTTGGTCGACGGCACTGCCACTGGGTCCCTCATAGTACAATAAAGTGTCTCTGGCGGTGGTGGTGCGCACCCAACGTCAGACACACCGTTGTAATATGAGGGGCCCTGTGCCTGTACCGCCGGCCACAAGACAGTTCCCCCCCAGCTCAAACAGTGCTCTACCACTAGCAAAATTATCTCTCACAGCTTCACCAATGTGTAGTCTAGGCGCTGACATCCTTCAATGCCTGGCACTGACAATACCATTGTTTTGACATTTTTGTTATGTTAGGCCTTCGAAGCCTGTCTGCGGTCCCTTCTTTCTACAACTACTACACTGACCAGGCCACTGCTGGCCGTGTTACCCTGGAACCAATTTAAAAGTGCCTACAGTCAGCCCAATTTTGTTAAGTTAGGCCTTCGAAGACTGTCTGCCGTCACTCCTTCCACTAGACTTCCACTGACCATACACTGCTGCCCATGTACCCCTGGAACCAATTTAAAAGTGCCTACAGCCAGCCCAATTTTGTTATGTTAGGCCTTCGAAGCCTGTCTGCGGTCACTCCTTCCACTAGACTTCCACAGACCAGACCACTGCTGCCCGTGTACCCCTGGAACCAATTTAAAAGTGCCTACAGCCAGCCCAAGTTTGTAATGTTAGGCCTTGGAAGCCTGTCTGCGGTCACTCCTTCCACTAGACTTCCACTGACCAGACCACTGCTGCCCGTGTACCCCTGGAACCAATTTAAAAGTGCCTACAGCCAGCCCAAGTTTGTTATGTTAGGCCTTCGAAGCCTGTCTGCGGTCACTCCTTCCACTAGACTTCCACAGACCAGACCACTGCTGCCCGTGTACCCCTGGAACCAATTTAAAAGTGCCTACAGCCAGCCCAAGTTTGTTATGTTAGGCCTTGGAAGCCTGTCTGCGGTCACTCCTTCCACTAGACTTCCACTGACCAGACCACTGCTGCCCGTGTACCCCTGGAACCAATTTAAAAGTGCCTACAGCCAGCCCAAGTTAGTTATGTTAGGCCTTGGAAGCCTGTCTGCGGTCACTCCTTCCACTAGACTTCCACTGACCAGACCACTGCTGCCCGTGTACCCCTGGAACCAATTTAAAAGTGCCTACAGCCAGCCCAAGTTTGTTATGTTAGGCCTTGGAAGCCTGTCTGCGGTCACTCCTTCCACTAGACTTCCACTGACCATACACTGCTGCCCATGTACCCCTGGAACAAATTTAAAAGTGCCTACAGCCAGCCCAAGTTTGCTATGTTAGGCCTTCGAAGCCTGTCTGCGTCCCGTTTTTTCAACTACAACTACACTGACCAGGCCACTGATGGCCGTGTTCCCCTGGAACCAATTTTAACTTGCCTACAGCCAGCCCTATGTTATTATGTTAGGCCTTCGAAGCCTGTCTGCGTCCCGTTCTTTCAACTACAACTACACTGACCAGGCCACTGATGGCCGTGTTCCCCTGGAACCAATTTTAACTTGCCTACAGCCAGCCCAATGTTAGGCCTTTGATGCCTGTCTGCCGTCACTCCTTCCACTAGGCCTCCACTAACCTGTCTATTGCTGCCCGTGTACCCCTTGAACCAACATCATTAAATATAAAAAAAATTAATTTGATTATAAAAAATAAGATCGTGTTGAGATCTCAAATGCAGACATTTTAACAATCAAAACAAACACACAACAAATATCTGGAACTGTACTACAAAGGTCCAACAGCTACAATTTCTTTCTCCTGCAAGAAGTTAACTGAAAGTTTTTTGGAGTTGTTAACACAGATATGGCATCCACCGAGTGTTGTCCTGTCGCGTCTCCTTTAAATTATTTCCAATAAGATGTTAAACTATTAATTTAATAAAATCAATAATTAAAAAAATAATTGAGTAAGTCAAAAGCACATTGCAAATAAACATTAATTACAAATCAAGAAGCATGGCGCGTCCGAGGGTGAGTAGATACCGAATAAGAATATAATCACCCTCGGACGCGCAATGCTTATTTACAACAGCCTTCCTTCCTAAGAATCAGCCCTTTCGTGGTGTAGAGAGAGGTTGTGTTACACTCCAAGGTGTTCCCCGGGTTGCCTTTCATGCCTTCGATCTTCCGGCTCTCGTTTAGTAGTTGGTGGAAACTACGCTGCATTAGGCCTACAAATTTGGTATGGGGTGTAGAGACAGGTTGTGTTACACTCCAAGGTTTTCACCAGGTTGCCTTTCCTGAGCTTCGATCTTCATGCTCTCGTTTAGTAGTTGTAGAAAAGTACGCTGCATTAGGCCTACAAAATGGGTATGGGGTGGAGAGAGATGGTGTGTTACACTCCAAGGTGTTCCCCAGGTTGCCTTTCCTGAGCTTCGATCTTCATGCTCTCGTTTAGTAGGTGTCGGAAAGTAGGCTGCATTAGGCCTAAAAAATGGGGAATGGGGTGGAGAGAGATGGTGTGTTACACTCCAAGGTGTTCCCCAGGTTTCCTTGCCATTGCTTCGGTCTTCCGACTCTCGTTTAGTAGTTGTAGAAAAGTACACTGCATTAGGCCTAAAAAATGGGTATGGGGTGGAGAGAGATGGTGTGTTACACTCCAAGGTGTTCCCCAGGTTTCCTTGCCTGAGCTTCGATCTTCATGCTCTCGTTTAGTAGGTGTCGGAAAGTAGGCTGCATTAGGCCTACAAATTGGGTATGGGGTGGAGAGAGATGGTGTGTTACACTCCAAGGTGTTCCCCAGGTTGCATTTCCTGAGCTTCGATCTTCATGCTCTCGTTTAGTAGGTGTCGGAAAGTAGGCTGCATTAGGCCTACAAATTGGGTATGGGGTGGAGAGAGATGGTGTGTTACACTCCAAGGTGTTCCCCAGGTTTCCTTGCCATTGCTTCGGTCTTCCGACTCTCGTTTAGTAGTTGTAGAAAAGTACACAGCATTAGGCCTACAAAATGGGTATGGGGTGGAGAGAGATGGTGTGTTACACTCCAAGGTGTTCCCCAGGTTGCCTTTCCTGAGCTTCGATCTTCATGCTCTCGTTTAGTAGGTGTCGGAAAGTAGGCTGCATTAGGCCTAAAAAATGGGGAATGGGGTGGAGAGAGATGGTGTGTTACACTCCAAGGTGTTCCCCAGGTTTCCTTGCCATTGCTTCGGTCTTCCGACTCTCGTTTAGTAGTTGTAGAAAAGTACACAGCATTAGGCCTACAAAATGGGTATGGGGTGGAGAGAGATGGTGTGTTACACTCCAAGGTGTTCCCCAGGTTGCCTTTCCTGAGCTTCGATCTTCATGCTCTCGTTTAGTAGGTGTCGGAAAGTAGGCTGCATTAGGCCTAAAAAATGGGGAATGGGGTGGAGAGAGATGGTGTGTTACACTCCAAGGTGTTCCCCAGGTTTCCTTGCCATTGCTTCGGTCTTCCGACTCTCGTTTAGTAGTTGTAGAAAAGTACACTGCATTAGGCCTAAAAAATGGGTATGGGGTGGAGAGAGATGGTGTGTTACACTCCAAGGTGTTCCCCAGGTTGCCTTTCCTGAACTTCGATCTTCATGCTCTCGTTTAGTAGGTGTCGGAAAGTAGGCTGCATTAGGCCTACAAATTGGATATGGGGTGGAGAGAGATGGTCGGTTACACTCCAAGGTGTTCCCCAGGTTTCCTTGCCATTGCTTCGGTCTTCCGACTCTCGTTTAGTAGTTGTAGAAAAGTACACAGCATTAGGCCTACAAAATGGGTATGGGGTGGAGAGAGATGGTGTGTTACACTCCAAGGTGTTCCCCAGGTTGCCTTTCCTGAGCTTCTATCTTCAGGCTCTCATTAAATTGTGGTTAAATGGAACAACTGCATTTGGCGTACTAGTTGGTTTGGGGCCTACTATCGGTGTCTGCCACTCCTTGCTGTTCTCCTGGTTTCCTGTCCTGAAATTCCATTTTCAGCCTCTCGTTAAGTAGTTGTTAATGTTAGACTGCATTTGGCCTACTAGTTGGGTTGGGGCCTACTATCGGTGTCTGCCACTCCTTGCTGTTCTCCTCCACTGAACAAAGCTGTGCCGCCTGTTTACTACGGTTGCCAATTTTGAACTGCATTTCGACTACTTACTGATTTGGCCCTACTCTCTGTGTCAGCCTCTCATTCCAGTTGTCCTCCACTGCAATGCCCCCTGGTTATTCCTGTGTTACCAATTTTGAACTGCATTTAGCCCACTTTCTTCTTTGGGCCTATATCTGTGTTTCCACTTCATCGTGCCCATTGCCCAGCCAGTGATAGATGAGTCTGCTGGTACATTGACCCATAACGCAACATTCCCCGTGCACGCTACACAACAACATTGTGACCCTGCTGAAAGTCAGGTTGCTCTTCCCGCATACCATACCACCTTACACGGGGACAAAGAGGAAGGTGCAGATGAAAGTGCAGGTTCCTTCATCAGGTGGGTGGAGGAATACTAGTTGGCGACGTCACTGGCACAGGGCCTCTCATAGTACGCAAAAGTGTTGCTGCCGGTGGGAGGCGCCCCCGCCGTGCAAACACACCGCTGTACTTTGAGGGGCCCTGTGCCAGTGCCAATGCCAACGAGTGGGCCCCCCCTGCTTGCTCAGGTTCACAGCACTTGCAAAGTTGAAATACTTACCTCTCCCTGCTCCACTGCCGTGACGTGGTCCAGATTTCCTGGGCCCACTAATTACTTGAACCAGCCCTACCCCCCACAACTTTAGCCAAATGACCCCCAATTTCAAATGCCTTCCAATTATTATAAGGTAAATTACGCTTGACAAGCTTCATTAAGAAGAATGGATGGTTTTGACATTAAAATGGGTACTCTAGGTGTTTTCCTGACCCCCACTCACTGCCGACTATGCTGCCCCATTGACTTGCATTGGGTTTCGTGTTTCGGTCGATCCCGACTTTACGTCATAATCGGCCGATTTCACTCGACCCGACTTTGGACATAGTCGGGTTTCGCAAAACCCGGCTCGACTCTAAAAAGGTCAAGGTCGCTCAACTCTAGTAAGTAGTATATATATATATGTACTGACATGACTCACCTCACAGGAACTTAGGAGACTTAAAGGGACATTGTCACCTGAATTTGGAGGGAACAATCTTCAGCCATGGAGGCGGGGTTTTTGGGTTTTTGATTCACCCTTTCCTTACCCGCTGGCTGCATGCTGGCTGCAATATTGGATTGAAGTTCATTCTCTGTCCTCCGTAGTACATGCCTGCACAAGGTAATTTTGCCTTGCGCAGGTGTGTACTATGGAGGACAGAGAATGAACTTCAATCCAATATTGCAGCCAGCATGCAGCCAGCGGGTAAGGAAAGGGTGAATCAAAATCCCCAAAACCCCGCCTCCATGGCTGAAGATTGTTCCCTCCAAATCCAGGTGACAGTGTCCCTTTAATGTGGAGGAATGGTGGAGAATTTGGGGAAGTCTATTAAAAATATTATATTGTTGCACTGTATTTAAATCTGCAAGCTTCATCAAAGCTTTCAACTATTAGTTTCTTTAAAAAATTAAAAAAAATTATTTTGTGTGTAACAGAAGGAATGTAATGTCCAAGATCTAAAAGAGAATAATGTTTATTTTGTGCCTAAGGGTAGAAAATCGAGTATTTCTGAAATTTGTGGAGCTTTTTTTGTTGTTGTTGTTGTTGTTGTTTAAAAAGTGCCTAAGTAAGACAAGAAGAAAAAAAGACATTAACAACTAATGGAGAACAAGTGTATCAAATGTTGTGTATTCTTTAACAAATCGATAATATCTACTAATGGGATTTGCTTCTCTTGGTGCAGAACAGTAACATATGTACAGTCGAAGATTAAAGCTTATTTGGGAGAAGACAAAAAGTTTCCATATCTATGGCACAAGAAAAATTATGGACCAAATTATTTCTATTCCAAAGAACATGATGTAACCATCGCTGGGGATAGCAAAATGTTTCTACACACAATCAACAGGATATCCTATTCTGCTTCTAAACCCCCGAGGACAGTTCTAGTTTTTGTGTATTTTTATTCTGAACTTACTGGAGATGCTGAAGTTGTATAGGATCCTCGCAAAATCAATATGTGAATTTTAGATGAGAAGGCAGAAAAGAGATAAAAGCATGACTTTTAAATAGTTTAAAGGGTTCAACAACATGAGGAATAGATCTCAGCTCTGAAAAGGAGCACACAAGAGGTCATGCCTTGAAGTCGGAAGGAGAAAGCTTGGGAATGGAATTTTAGGTGAAGATATTTTTTAAAATACAAAGCTTGCTTGCTGGTTTGTTCAAGGAAGAAACTAAAATATATTTTTACCCTCTTAAAGGGTTTATCCAGGGCTATTTCTTTTACTATGGGTCTTAAAAATAACATTTAGTAGTGACCTGCCTGATGTATCCGACACCGGCAAAGATCAGTCATTGACCGCTGAGACCTTAAATTTAGCTGCTCCACATCAACTGAGTAACTCTCCCACTTCAGGACTGTTCTGTGGATGGGGCATGATTGCTGACGTGATGCTGATTGATAAACTGCAGGTAGGCAGTGGGAAGCCGGCAGTCAATCAGCATCACATCATCAGTCACTCCCCACCAATAGAGCAGAGTGTAAAAGAAGATGCTGCTCTGTTGATGTGACGTCAACGGAAGACACCGAATCACCGGCAAGAAGACCACTCAATAGGCAAGTAGTTAGCAACTATCTTCTCATTAGTTTTTAGGCCCATAGCAAAAAATAAAGTCCTGGATAATCCTGTTAGTGTTTCTAGAAGGCTATATCTTCTGAACTTTACATTATTGTATCCTGTAGCAGACTTTTATTTGTCATTTATTGGTATCTCAAATATTCATGGTAAGGTATATCTTATAGGATACTCCATAAATGAATGGTAAATGGAGACCCTATGGGTCCCATAGCTTTCCCAAGCTGACATGAAAAGAGTTAGCTACACATGCCTAATGCCCTCTAATCATTGGTAATTTTCACTTCCCCCCTACAAATAGCTGAGATGCAATGCCAGACACAACATGTGGGCAGATATGGCGCTATATAGTGGAAAAAAAACATTCACAACTACTGATATTTTGGAAAGACCTATATAAGAAATGGGGCCTTTAATATCTAATTTTGGTAAAAAAAAAAGTATTTTCCTAACTACATTTTTTTAATCAGATCACATGACAGCCTGCATTTAGAATTCATCTATTTCTGATGATGTTTAAGTCTATTCATTTGTTGTGCCTCGCTCCAGTTTGAATAGGGTGCCATCACTAATGTCTCAGGGGGTATGAGTTACAACTGTACTGAGCATGTGCTGATTGGTTATTCCGATCCATCGGTATTTGCTCAATAAAACTCTAACTAAAACTAGTCCCTAAATGTGATGTCAGTGGTGACATCATCAGAAGTTGACGACCTTTGAGAGTGGGATGTCACATGATTAGGAATAATATCTACAGAAGGGTGCATTTTTTTCTAAATGTAAAGAAGGAAAATGCTTTTGTAAATCTAGTTGGGAGTTTGGGATTATATTTTTAAGAATTATAGAGCCCTTTAAATTAATGAGGTGATCTGTTTTTTCGATGATTTTGAGCAAATCTGCTGAATTTTAGTTTTGACCGATTGGCTCTTTTCTGGTAATCACCAAGTGGTCATCTTTTTTAAAGACTGTTTGTCTTCATGAAACAACACTTTGAAACTACTTAATTAGCCGGGATATAAAGAGTTATTCCAATGGACCTCCAAAGGAATTGTGAGTCACCACCAACAGAAAATAATCGAATTTGCTGAATTCCAATTTTGGCAGGTTCATGCCAATGCAATCACCAAGTGGGCTTCTATTTTACAGATGGATTGTTTGCATGAGACACCCTTTTAAATCACTTAATTGTCCATACTCCAGCAATTGGTGCAATTGAATAGTCGGGGACAGAAAGAATGATGCCAATGAACCTCCAAAAGGAATGATGAGGCGGTACCAACTGAAAATCATTGGGCACTGCCTAATAAGCTTACCTTACCAGAATTCCTGGATGGATTTTTTATTTTTTTTACTAAAGTCTCCCTTTAAGTTGACCGAAAGGTATTTTAAAGAAATTATACAAATGTTCTCCACTGTCCTTACTGTTCCCCAAACGTAATTAAAAAAATAATAATTTATTACAATATAGATTCAATAAATTATTATTACTTACTTTAAAAAAAAACTGAAAATTCTGCACTTAATATTACAATATTGTAACATACAGACACATATTATAGATGTCTCCTGACAGAGTATCACAAAGTCATGTTTTATTATTCTTAAAGCTGGCCATCTGGTTCCACTGAATTAGAGAAATGTAAGAAAGGACGCATCTATACATCTATACATGAGTGAGATCAAAGAATTATCCCATAAAGCGTTAATCAAAATCCCTATTTTGATGAAAGTTACAGTAAACTTAGCTCTACTTCTTAAAAGTTTTTCATATCCTTGGCTTCCCTCCACTGGATACACTAGGGAATTTTATTTTCTGCAAAATCTTATCTAAAGCTTTGGTTGTGCGAGATGTTATGTCAGCTTTATCTCTACAGGTCACTTTTTTTTCAGATTTCCTTTTTTCCAAATGAAATAAACCCTTCAAATATATGGTACGAAAATAGGTCTGAGAAGCAATTGGCCAAGATAAATAGATATGGATTTCTGGTAACCTTTTTAGAAAGAAGGGGCAACCATTTCTGACTGTGTCGGCCTTGTCAGAACGGCTTCCAATCAGCGTTAATGATGGTAGTCGTATCCTCTTGACGAGATCAGTGAGAAGAGAGGTTGTCAATCACCGAGAGAGAAACGGATCCCACCATTTCAAGTCCGGCTTTAATCACCATTTTCTAGCAGGCTAGTACAATGTATGACATAATCATGTGCTGCTTTTGTTATATCATTTTATGTTAGCTCTTTTTTTATTTCAATGTCGACTAATTCCCAGCAGTAATTCCAGATAAAAACAGAATTGCTCAACGCAGATGTTCTCTGCTCCCATTACATAAATGGTTATTCAAATCTAATCAACGCAAAGTGACAATACTTTGATGTGAAGCACTGTGCATTGCCGATACTGAAAAGCAACATCGGGAAGCCAAATAAGAGCTGCCTGTGATAGCTTTAACCCCATGTAAAAAAAAAAAAATAATTCAAAGATTTAGTTTTGCTCGTTGACTTTAGTTTAGCATAATTTAGGCAAATTTCATGAATGCTTCATCAATGGTGAACCCAGATCCAGATTGCCAAACATTCTGAATTACAAGAAACCAAAGCACCATTACCCAAGCTCCTATCTCCCAGTTCCCTCACTACCCTTGTTTTCCAAAACAGAAACAATTGTGGGAAAATTGGTTGTTGCCATATGCATAGACAAGGTTGGCACATTCTGTTGGCATTAGTGGGATCTGCCTAGAATTATATTATAGTCAGCTTTGCTGTGCTACATATTGTAAGACAATACAAAAATACTAAAACAAATGGAGCCACATCAAAGCCTAATCCTGTCCCTACACACAAAACCTGCAGAAAAACATGGCCTTGGTCCACCACAATCTTTAGCTGCTTTTAGTGCAAATACCAAGCTAATATGTCCAGGATCTGTCCAAATTCTCATACTTTTTAACTTGCCATCCATTTTGTATCTCTTTGATCATCCTCTTTCTCATGATTTAACTAGTACGATAGGTGCTGGAACAGTTTTTACCTCCACTTTCTAAGCTACATTGCTCCTGCTGTTATCAAATTGCTTGCCTGCTATGAACGAAAAGTCTACCTCTCTTTTATTCTTGTATGTAACCTAACAGGAGCAGAGAGTTAAAGACCCACCTCCATATACTGTAAAAAGACAAAGAATGACCTCCAGTTCCTCTGGAAAGGCAAAGTCTCGCCCTCTCCTTCCCATATAAAGACAAAGTCCGGCCTCCACTTCTCATAGAAAGACAAAGACCCACATCTACATCCTGTAGAAGGACAAAGGCCAGCCTCCACTTCCTACAGAAAGCCAAAAACCCATCCCCCACTTCCTGCACAAGGAAAGAGATTCACATTCACTCCTTGTACGAAAACAAAAACCAGCCCCCACTTCTTGTAGAAAAAACAAAGACCCACATACTGTAGAAAGATAAAGTCCGGCCCCAACTTCCTGTAAAATGACAAAAACCCACATGCACTTCCTATATTAAACAAAGACCTTCCCCCCACTTACTGTAGAAAGGCAAAGATTTGCCCCCAATTCCTGTACAAAGACTGGCTCCCACTTCTTGTAAAAAGACAAAGACCCACATCCAAGTCTTGTAGAAAAACAAAGACCGGCCTCCACTTCTTACAGAAAGGCAAAAGCCGGCACCCCACTCCCTGCACAGGGAAAAAGACCCACATTTATGTCTTGTACAAAGACAAAGACCAGCCCCCACTTCCTGTACAAAGACAAAGACCAGCCCCCACTTCTTGTAGAAAAACAAAGACCAGCCCCCACTTCTTGTAGAAAAACAAAGACCAGCCCCCACTTCTTGTAGAAAAACAAAGACCAGCCCCCACTTCCTGTACAAAGACAAAGACCCATGTCCATTTCCTGTAGTAAGATAAAGACTGGCCCCCACTCCTAGTAAAGGGACAAAACCCAAATTCACTTCATATACAAAGACAAAGACCCTCTCCACACTCTGCATGCAAAATAAAGTAGCACTCGAGTATTTAATTCAAATCTGAAAATGGCAACTCATTTGTGCTTTGCCAGGATCTTTGATTTACCTTCAAATATGCCTCATTATGCTCTAGGGCAGTGGTCCTCAACCTTTCTGACCTTGAGAGCCACATTCAGCTTATCTTACCATTCCTCTTTACTTATTCAGACATATTTAGAGTGAAATGACCAGCTTTGGAGGAAAAAAACACAATCACTTGATTTTGTGATACTCTGTTGTGAGATGCTTATGCTATATGTGTCTATATGTGGACATTCAGTGGTTATACTGTAAATTGTGAAAATGGAGTGCTTAATTAAATTAAATATGTAAATGTGGTGCAGGGAGAAACTTGGGCTGGCAAAGACCTCCACATGTTGCCATGTTATTTTGTACCAGAGCTTGAGAAAGGCCCACACCCTGGACTGAAATGTCGCACATGGGCCAATAAACCACTTTCATTTTTTCTATTGGAGTGCTGCCTTCCTTTTTTCTGGACAATAGCCTGAGGTTTGGTATATACCTGGAAGGATTTTTTGCACCCTTTGTTTTCTTTTGGTGCTGCTTTTTATTTTCTTTTTCTATCTTTAACATTAGGTACGAAGGTCGTGCGGCTGTATGCGGATGCTTCCGTTTGCGTCGTTTTGACGATGCGGTGACCAGCGTAGAACGCATCTTGTAGTAATTTTTTTTCTCCGCATCGTCAAAACGACGCATGCGGAAGCATCCGCATACAGCCGCACGACCTGCATGCCTAATGTTAAAGAGAGATACGCAGGCTGCATGCAGAAGTAGGCGGAGCTAGCAGCAGTGGTGCAGCCGAGGGTGTGGCTTCACGGAGGAAGTCCGCAGCCCTCCACAGCTCCTCAAAACGCCAGTGTGAAACTAGCTTAATAAAGCAGAAATGATTTTATAATCCTGATCAACCCCTTTCAGATCTGTTGTTTTCAATATTTGATGTGGCTGGTGCTCTTCATGGCCATCTTACTATGAAAAGCTAAAGGAAGAATCTTTGTTTTTCGACATGTCCTGCATGGGACCTTGACATAGGACAGTTGTAAATGCATGAAGTATTACATATTTCATGAATGCATTTATCAAAATAGAATATTTTCTATCTTCTAAGTATGTAATTGTAAGTAATTACAAATTCCACCTGTCGGAGTCTCGAATATTCGATGCCTGGTCCTGAATAACATTTGATTTGTGGTCCAAGTAACAATGTGAGTCCTTTCTTTCATCTGATATGAAAGTACAAAAGTTTCTTACTGTGAAGCCGACTACATTTTCATTCCCTTGCTTGGAAGAAAAAAATAGCAGGCCTTTAAAATCAATAGTCACTTCTCTTCTGATACACAAAGTTAATCAGGGCAAACGACACATTATATTAACCTCTAATTGGGAAGAGATTTGGGATGCAAGTTGAATTTAGTGTAGAAATAAGATAGGTCGAAGGGGAATAAGTAAGAATGTGACTTGGAGTAAATTTAAAGGATTTTACTATATGGTCTGAGATAATTATGTCAGTGGTTTTTTTAAAGGATCTTTCCCACTGGAGAAGAACATTTGCTCATGGGTGAAGTCTCACTTCAAAGAGATGTTTGTTAGTTTGTAATTGGATGGATGCCTTGGGTAAAGATCTCATGGAATAACCATAAATCAGAGAACATTTAGGGACAGATTTCAATTAATGTTTAAATAGTATTATATTCTTTCTCAAAACATACCAACATCCTACCTTATAATTAAGGACAATTTAGTCATGCCCAAAATCTACTGAGAATACCCCTTTTGGGGCAAAGTTTATACACACCCTAACCCAAAAAAGGAGCAAAGTTCAACCAAATAAGAATTATTTTTACAGCTTCCAGTGCACAAAGGCTCCTTCTTCAGGCTGGTTTACAAATGCAAATACATTATATATCCCAAGGTATTCCTTATGTCACCAATGGCTAAAGGTACCTTCACACTGAGCAACTTTAGAATGATAACGATAGCGATCCGTGACGTTGCAGCGTCCTGGATAGCGATATCGTTGTGTTTGACACGCAGCAGCGATCATGATCCTGCTGTGACATCGCTGGTCGGAGCTAGAAGGCCAGAACTTTATTTTGTCGCTGGATGTCTTCACTTGTAACCAGGGTAAACATCGGGTTACTAATCGCAGGGCCGCGCTTAGTAACCCGATATTTACCCTGGTTACCATTGTAAATGTAAAAAAAACCACTACATACTTACATTCCGGTGTCTGTCGCGTCCCCCGGCATCAGCTTCCCGCACTGTGTCAGCGCCGGCCGTAAAGCAGAGCACAGCGGTGACATCACCGCTCTGCTTTATGGCCGGCGCTGACACAGTGCAGGGAAGCTGACGCCGGGGGACGCGACAGACACCGGAATGTAAGTATGTAGTGTTTATTTTTACATTTACAATGGTAACCAGGGTAAACATCGGGTTACTAAGCGCGGCCCTGCGCTTAGTAACCCGATGTTTACCCTGGTTACCCGGGGACTTCGGCATCGTTGGTCGCTGGAGAGCTGTCTGTGTGACAGCTCTCCAGTGACCACACAACGACTAAACAGCGACGCTGCAGTGATTGGCATCGTTGTCTATATCACTGCAGCGTCGCTTAATGTGATGGTACCTTAACTGCAGAGTCCATTGTCATTTGCTTTTTTTAAGGAAAATTACCTATATTAATTGTGTTATAATAATTAAAACCAGAATGTTAAAGATTTCATACGTAGTTATTTGGGCTGCTTCTCTTTTCTATTAATTTTTAAATAAGGCCCCAGACGAAGCCTTAGCAAAACGCGCATCACATGAGTCCTTTTACAGATGGTTATATGTATTTTCAGGTGAATGGCTTAATTGTTGATACTAATTTTCTCCAGAACTGCAGAGTCCATTGTCATTTGTTTTTTTTTTTTAAAGAAAATTTACCTGTATTAATTGTTTTATAATAATTAAAGCCAGAATGTGAAACATTTTATACACAGTTATTTGGGTTGCTTCTCTGTTCTATTAAGTCCCCAGATGAAGCCTTAGCGAAACGCACGTTGCATGAGTCCCTTTACAGATGGGTATACAAATTTTGTGGTGAATGTCTTAATTATTGATACTAATGTTCTCTAGCTGTGTGTTCCTACTTTTGTCTATTGCGCTATTTATATGACAACTTTACCAAATACTGTAATTCCAATTTTTTTGTAGAAAAGAGGGGCAATGCAACAGCAGTTTCTTTCTCTTCCTGACTAAGGTCACAGAAAGAAAAATATGCATTAATAACATTAACTGGATGTGCCATTAATGCACAATAGCTGTAGGTCTAAACTATAGGATCCGCATTTATCTTAGGCACTACAGTAGGGTATACGTCAATCTGTCTTGGTGGGTGCACGAATAGGATACCAATCCATAAAGCAAGATATTAAAAAAGAATCCAGCACTCCGTAAAGGAAATCTATCAGTAGGATCAGTCCCCCTTAGCCATCAAAATAGGCATGTAGGTCATAGAAAGTTGCATAAAATGATGCCTTGTTATTTGTGATTTGATGTCTTTTTCCAGAGAAAGCTACACTCTTAAAGGGGATCTGTTAGTGTGATCATCCCTGTTAAGCCGTGTGCATGGTCATGCAGGGCATAGGAAGCTGAATTAAATGATATCTTGATTTCTGCTATCCGATTTTTATTATCGAAAAATCCACATTTTTCTTGATATGTAAAATAACTGTTAAGATCTATGGGCTGGAAATAGATCTCCCTGAGAATCTATCTCCTGAGCTAATTTTAAATGAAAGAGGGAGTTACCAGTGTGAAACATGTAATGACTGACAGTCTGCTTTCCTGATTTACATGTCTCACGCTGGCAAATCCCTCTTTCAATTAAAAAGAAAGCTCTGGAGGCAGATTCTCAGGGAGATTTATGTCTGATCCATAGAAAAAAGCTCATTTGCATATTAAGAAAAATGTGTATTTTTCAAGAATAAAACGCCAGATCGCAGATATCAATATATAATTTTATTCAACTTTCTATTGCCTGCATGATCATGCACACAGCTTAAGAGGGTTGATCCTACTGACAGAAGTCCTTTAAGAATAGTTAGTAAGACATCAGCTTATTGTGCAGTACAAAAGTAATGTGTGACATTTTGGTCTTTTCAATTCAGACCGTCATCGGATGGAAAAACAGCAGATAGAATAGGGAAAGTACTGGAGAGTAAGGGTGGTATGTGCCGTAAGGAACCCAGCAGTATAGTCTGTAGAAGTCCTGAATTGAAAAGACTAAAACATCCCATAGTTTGGGTATTACTAAAGTCTTAAGGTACCTTCACACTGAACGATATCGCTAGCGATCCGTGACGTTGCAGCGTCCTGGCTAGCGATATCATTCAGGTTGACACGCTGCTGTGCCATCGTTGGTCGGAGCAGAAAGTCCAGCACTTTATTTTGTCGCTGGATCTCCCGCAGACATCGCTGAATCGGCGTGTGTGACGCCGATTCAGCGATGTCTTCACTGGTAACCAGGGTAAACATCGGGTTACTAAGAGCAGGGCCGCGCTTAGTAACCCGATGTTTACCCTGGTTACCAGCGTAAACGTAAAAAAGAACAAACACTACATACTTACATTATGGTGTCTGTCCCCCGGCGCTGTGCTTTCCTGCACTGGCTGTGAGCGCCGGCCAGCCGTAAAGCACAGCGGTGACATCACCGCTCTGCTTTACGGCTGGCCGGCGCTGACAGTGCAGGAAAGCACAGCGCCGGAGGACAGACACCAGAATGTAAGTATGTAGTGTTTGTTTTTTTTACGTTTACGCTGGTAACCAGGGTAAACATCGGGTTACTAAGCGCGGCCCTGCGCTTAGTAACCCAATATTTACCCTGGTTACCAGGGGACCGGCATTGTTGGTCGCTGGAGAGCTGTCTGTGTGACAGCTCTCCAGCGACCACACAGCGATGCTGCAGCGATCGAGATCGTTGTCTAGATCGCTGCAGCGTCGCTTAATGTGACGGTACCTTTACCATCTATTCTTAAGGAGTGCTGAATTCTTTGTGAATATATTTTATCTTGGGCACATACAAGAATGGATAGGTGGACTGGCCACTCATGATATTTTGCTCTGCAATTTTTGGATTTCTAATCAAAATGAAAGACCACCTCTTTACTGTCAGAAGCATGAAATAGTGCCCATTCAAGGAACCTTCATCTATCTCTAAATTTAAGATGTGGCCATGAACTGCTCTTTTAATTCATTCCTGGCATCGACCAATGGGTTATCATTCTCGTAATAGATGCACGTCTCAGATGTTGTAGTTCCATATCCCGTTGATTTGCCATAAATGTCCCAGGTGAGAATACCTATGTACTATAAGAGTCCCATATTGTAGCGCAGAGTATTATCTCATCATCATTGCATATTACAGAAATATATAACATGATAACTCTTTGATACATTAAACATTTTCAGAAAAACTGGAATCTGACATATATCAGTGCAATTGTCAGCATTGAGAATCTATATTCCCCACTAATTATTCTCTCCATCACCAAGCCAATTAGGTATTCTGCACTGAGCTGCACTGCTGATAATCTCCACTTCTCATCTACAATGAGGGAATAGCAGCTGTTTATCTTTTTATGGCACAAACCTCTGCAAAAGCAATTAACAATCATTTGGTCCTATTAGAGACATGTGTAAAGTGTCCGGCAGCAAATGTCCTTTGTGAGTTGTTTGTACGAGGTGTCATTCATAATGCAGATAAAGTCTCCTTACTCACCTACGAATATAACAACTTTTGTGCAAGCAAGGGCATTGTTATGTAATAGCTTCAGCCTTTTAATCTTGTAGGGCACTTACGTGCAGGCATATTTTTCAGAAGGTGGTTAGTTGGTTCTTGTATCTTCGAGAGCCCTTATCACAAACCTTCTAGAATCTGCCTGTCTTACTTACTTCTGTCTTGTAGGTTATATCATTCTTGATGATTTTGAGATCAAAGCACCGTCTTCTTCTGTAACTTCTGACCTTAGCTTTGTCTTTGGGTAACGACACTCATTTTTAGACTTTTCTTCACTTGGTGGACAGTTAATGTTTTAGTTCTGTATCTAAATGCTTTGGTCAAGAAAACACTTACCCAACGCTAAAGGTACCTTCACACTGAACAACTTAACAACGATAACGATAGCGATCCGTGACATTGCAGCGTCCTGGATAGCGATATCGTTGTGTTTGACACGCAGCAGCGACCAGGATCCTGCTGTGACATCGCTGGTCGGAGCTAGAAGGCCAGCACCTTATTTCGTCGCTGGATCACGCGCTGACATCACTGATTCGGCGTGTGTGACGCCGATCCTGCGATGTCTTCACTTGTAACCAGGGTAAACATCGGATTACTAAGCGCAGGGCCGCGCTTAGTAACCCGATATTTTCCCTGGTTACCTTTGTAAATGTAAAAAAAAAAAAACACATACTCACATTCCGGTGCCTGTCACCTCCTGGGCGTCCACTTCCCTGCACTCCTCCTGCATCCTTTGTCAGCGCCGGGCGGCCGTAAAGCGGAGCACAGCGGTGACATCACCGCTCTGCTTTACGGCCGGCGCTTAAACAGGATGCAGGAGGAGTGCAGGGAAGCGGACGCCGGGGACGTGACAGGCACCGGAATGTGAGTATGTGTTTTTTTTTTTTTTACATTTACAATGGTAACCAGGGTAAACATCGGGTTATTAAGTGCGGCCCTGCGCTTAGTAACCCGATGTTTACCCTGGTTTCCCGGGGACTTTGGTATCGTTGGTCGCTGGAGAGCTGTCTGTGTGACAGCTCCCCAGCGACCACACAAGGACTTTCCAACGATCACGGCCAGGTCGTATCGCTGGTCGTGATCGTTGGAAAGTTGCTGAGTGTGACGGTACCTTTAGTTCACATTCTCCACTAAGCCATTATAATGGCTGTTGGCTCTTTGCATGCTATATCATTCTTGATGATTTTGAGATCAAAGCCCCGTTATCTTCTCTATCTTCTCTATCTTCTGACTTTAGCTTTGTCTTTGGAGTCATTGACCAGTTGCAGAATAAGAATTCCTTGTTAACTTACCCACATTCCTTTCTAGACTTTTCTTCACTTGGTGGACAGTTTCATTTTTATATCTTCTCCCTATATCTAAATGTATTGGTCAAGACAACACTTACCCAATGCTAAGTTCACATGCTCTGCTAAGCCATTACAATGGATGTAGGCTCTTTGGAAAGTTGTGTCACATTGACACCAATAGAAAAACTATAACCTTAATGAAAAATAAAAGCACACTTATAATATAATAAAATATTCTATGAATACGTTCTTAGAGATGTTCCTGTTTGAAATTTCCCTTCTATTCCACCATTGCTTGACAAGTGTTTAAATGTGTCCTTCCTTAACCTTTCTCTTGGATCAACATATCCCAAGATGCGTGGTGGAAGAAGACTTTCTTTGGAAAAAAATACTTGTATCTCCAAGATACTTTTTCAGGAGATGTTTATGCTACAGTATTTGTTTCTATATGTAGCCATCCAGTGATTTCGATGTAGAATACAGCCAAGAGAAGTTTTTTCTTGCCTGTTGCATATTTGAAGAGTTATCCACAACTTTTTGGGGGAATAAACACAGTGTTTGGAGCAGAAAACCACAGTTCTGCACATTGTGTAGCAGCTGCTGCCATGTACTGCAGTTTTTTTCCTATTGAATCGAATAGGAGCTGATCTATTTTGCCCAGAAGCTGCCACTAAACAGTATATGGAGCTGTGGTGTTTCGATCCCTACACTGTTTGCATCCATTCTCTACAAGAGGGGATAAGAGCAGATCAATGATCATTCCGTAGGGTTGCGCCACCACTGATTTTATGTTGATGACCTATCAATATAAAGTTACTGGTCAACCATTTTAATGAAATTCATGGAAACTTATGCAGACACAGCTATACAGTGTGTTTACTCAGATTGCCATAAGACCTCTCCCCGAGTCTACTAGACCAGTCATGGCTTTGTCTACTGAAACCATGATATTGCATTGTCAATAATAGCCATAGTACACTGTTCTCAACAAGCCGGTTTATCAAATGAATGAGAATCTTTATAAAGGTTATTAAAATTGAGGACACTGCTCACAATTAAAGATTTCTTTGTTTGCACAATGTTGTGCCTCTTGATATCTGCCGTGGCCTCTGTCTCCAAGATATAAGTAAGAACACATTGCATATTAAATTCTGTATGTTCACTCAAGATGTAATTAAATGGCTTTACACATACAACGACAGCAAAAGTAGAAACGATTATAGAATCCTTCAGAGTGAACAGAGAGCATATAATTAAATCTTACAATGGTCTTAATAAAAAGTAATGGTCAAGTGGATATTCTTCAGGAATTAGACCCCTGGAGTAATTTTACACTGAAAATATTGTACAATGCGAGATTAATTGGTTTCGGTACTTTAGAACAGCTAAGGTTAAGCTCATAACTGAATGTATTCCTGTAGAGAAGCACTGATGCTAATTTAATTCTTTTCTAGAAATTACATGTGACCACCAAAAGTTTGGCGAACTGTAGATTGAAAAATTATTTTCATTAACTATAGTGAATGGGCATGTTTCATGTTGCATGTTTCATAGGAGGCTTTGTGAAATGCCTGTTTGTCAGAATCAGGTGCTTAAGATTATTATTGGAGAAGTTTCTGTATAGCATACCTACCATGTTTCATAGTCATATGTCTTGTTCTGCTAAACATGGCAATTTTACTGCCAGATAATATAATTTATCTTTATAATATATACAGCTTGAAGCCAATTTAACGGAAGAATCTGCCAACGTATTTATTAATTTCTCAATTTATTTTCCGAGACATAAAAACCCTCAGCACCTTTGTTATTAACCACATCTTGCTTTTTTCATGTATCTTGCCTCTACATTTCCATAAGTTGGTTTTCATCTTCTTCCCAGCCAAGGGGGGTTAAGTGCATGTTTAAATGCAAACATTATTTAAGATCACCGAGCTAGCGTTGCTTACAAAGCCATCTCCGTGATTTACTGGGAACTAGACTGATAGTTTATTCACTGAAAGGATAAACAGTCGCAAACTCGAAAATGCTGCTTAGCTGGCCTTGGGAATGGTGAGATGCTCGGGGGAACATATTGACAAGCAATAAAGCATTCATTACAATTACCCTGGCACCTCTCTGACAATATCGGCCCTGAAGGATGTTTCTTATCACAAAAAAAAGATGAATTGTCCAACAGTCCAACTAATAAATTATGACTATGGAGCAGTTTGGGCCAAGGCAGGTAATGTGCCGTTCTTTACTGCTCCAAACTTTCACTGTAGAATGAAGTGACGCATCAGATTTCTGAAGATAGCTATACTAGCAATATTCAGTTTGCAATCAGTACTCCAGTTGGAGCTTCCTTGCCAGGATCAAAGTTAAAGAGGTTGTCCCATATGCAAAGTACATTTAAGTCAATAGATCTTGGAATAATAATAATTTCCACAATTGGATGTGTTAAAGAAAAATATGCCTGTGCTCCTATAATGTTATAAATGTGCCCCTGCTGTGTATTGTGTATTGGATGTGTCTGATTGTACAGGAACATGGGCTGATCATAGTAAAGGTTATGGGCTTGGGGGAAGCAAAAGCAATTATGCAGACATTACAGCACGGGATCACAATTTATTCTTTTTGGGAGAAAACACATTTTCCTGCTCATTTTTAATCAATGTTTTACATCAAAGAAGGAATAATTGGTCCTGTCTGTATCCTCTCTTTTGCTTTCTCCCATGCCCAGGAGCCCTATGACCAGATCATATTCCTGTAGGGTCAGACAAAGCCATTACACAGTATACGCTGCATGTAGAATTATTAGGCAAGTTGTATTTTTGATCACATGATACTTTTTATACATGTTGTCCTACTCCAAGCTGTTCAGGCTTGAGAGCCAACTACCAATTAAGTAAATCAGGTGATTTGCATCTCTGTAATGAGGAGGGGTGTTGTCTAATGACATCAAAACCCTATATAAGTTGTGCTTAATTATTGGGCAACTTCCTTTCCTTTGGCAAAATGGGTCAGGAGAGAGATTTGATGGGCTCTGAAAAGTCCAAAATTGTGACATGTCTTGCAGAGGGTTGCAGCAGTCTTGAAATTGCCAAACTTTTGAAGCGTGATCACAGAAGAATCAAGCGTTTCATGGCAAATAGCCAACAGGGTCGCAAGAAGCATGTTGAGCAAAAAAGGGTCAAAATAACTGCCCGTGAATTGAGGAAAATCAAGCATGAAGCTGCCAAGATGCCATTTGCCACCAGTTTTGCCATATTTCAGAGCTGCAATGTTACTGGAGTAACAAAAAGCACAAGGTGTGCGATACTCAGGGACATGGCCAAGGTAAGGAAGGCTGAAAAACAACCACCTTTGAACAAGAAACATAAGATAAAACGTCAAGACTGGGCCAAGAAATATCTTAAGACTGACTTTTCAAAGGTTTTATGGACTGATGAAATGAGACTAACTCTTGATGGGCCAGAGGCTGGATCAGTAAAGGGCAGAGAGCTCCACTCCGACTCAGATGCCAGCAAGGTGGAGGTGGGGACTGGTATGGGCTGGTATCATCAAAGATGAACTTGTGGGACCTTGTCGAGTTGAGGATGGAGTGAAGCTCAACTCCCAGACCTACTGCCAGTTTCTGGAAGACAACTTCTTCAAGCAATGGTGCAGGAAGATGTCGGTATCGTTCAAGAAAAACATGATTTCCATGAAGGACAATGCTCCATCACATGCCTCCAACTACTCCACAGTATGGCTGGCCAGTAAAGGTCTCAAAGAAGAAAAAATAATGGCATGGCCCCCTTGTTCACCTGAACTGAACCCCATAGAGAACCTGTGGTCCCTCATAAAATATGAGATCTACAGGGAGGGAGAACAGTCCACCTCTCGGAGCAGTGTCTGGAGGCTGTGGTGGCTGCTGCACGCAATGTTGGTCGTAAACAGATCAAGCAACTGACAGAATCTATGGATGGAGGCTGCCGAGTGTCATCATAAAGAATGCTGGCTATATTGGTCACTAATTTTTTGGGGGGTTTTGTTTTTGCATGTCAGAAATGTTTATTTCTAAATTTTGTGCAGTTATATTGGTTTACCTGGTGAAAATAAACAAGTGAGATGGGAATATATTTGGTTTTTATTAAGTTGCCTAATAATTCTGCACAGTAATAGTTACCTGCACAAACAGATATAATCCTAAGATAGCTAAATCTAAAACAAAAACCCCACTCCAACTTCAAAAAATATTAAGCTTTGATATTTATGAGTCTTTTGGGTTGATTGAAAACATAGTTGTTGATCAATAATAAAAATAATCCTCTAAAATACAACTTGCCTAATAATACTGCACACAGTGTATAGAAGAGGGACATTTATAAGATTATCTCAGCACAGGAAAGTTTTTTTTCAAACACATCCAATTGTGGAAAATAATATTATTCCAAGATCTATTGATTAAAGTGTTGATTAAAATTAAACTTGTTAGAGGGAAAACTCCTTTTAGACAGGTGTCAGCTGAACAATAGTTTGGCTGATTATATGCCAGGCAGCTACAATGGTGAAAACAAGTATTTGATACACTGCCGATTTTGCAAGTTTTCCCACCAACAAAGAATTGAGAGGTCTGTAATTGTTATCGTAGGTACACTTCACCTGTGAGAGAATCTAAAAATGAAAAACAGTAAATCAAATTGTATGATTTTTACAAAATTAAATTGCAATTTATTGCATGAAATAAGTATTTGATTACTTACCAACCAGCAAGAATTCTGGCTCTCAAATACCTGTTAGTTTCTTTAACCCCTTCCCGACCTTTGACGCATATGCTGCGTCATGAAAGTCGGTGCCATTCCGACCCATGACGCAGCATATGCGTCATGGAAAGATCGCGTCCCTGCAGGCCGGGTGAAAGGGTTAACTCCCATTTCACCCGATCTGCAGGGACAGGGGGAGTGGTAGTTTAGCCCAGGGGGGGTGGCTACGATCGCTCTGATTGGCTGTTGAAAGTGAAACTGCCAATCAGAGCGATTTGTAATATTTCACCAAAAAAAATGGTGAAATATTACAATCCAGCCATGGCCGATGCTGCAATATCATCGGCCATGGCTGGACACACTAATGTGCACCCACCCCACCCCTCCGATCGCCCCCCCCAGCCCCCCGATCTGTGGTCCGCTCCCCTCGGTCCTGTGCTCCGCTCCCCCGTCCTCCTGCCCGCTCCCCCCGTGTTCCAATCACACCCCCTGTGCTCCAAACAAACCCCCCCGCACTCCGATCCCACCCCCCGCACAGCGATCCCCCCCGCACAGCGATCCCCCCCCGTGCTCCGATCCACCCGCCCGCACAGCGATCCCCCACTCCGTGCTCCAATCCACCCCCCCGTGTTCCGATCCACCCCCCCGTGCTCCGACGCCCCCCCGTGCCCTGATCTCCCCCCTTATACTTACCTGGCCTCCCGGGGACCGTCCGTCTTCTTTCCTGGGCGCCGCCATCTTCCAAAATGGCGGGCGCATGTGCAGTGCGCCCGCCGAATCTGCCGGCCGGCAGATTCGTTCCAGAGTGAATTTTGATCACTGAGATATAACCTATCTCAGTGATCAAAATAAAAAAAAAAAAGTAAATGACCCCCCCCCCCTTTGTCACCCCCATAGGTAGGGACAATAAAAATAATATTTTTTTTTTTTTCCACTAAGGTTGGGGTAAGAACTAGGGTTAGGGTTAGGGGTAGGGGTAGGGGTAGGAGTAGGGTTAGGGGTAGGGTTAGGGGTAGGGGTAGGGTTAGGGTTAGGGGTAGGGGTAGGGTTAGGGTTAGGGTTAGGGTTAGGGGTAGGGTTAGGGGTAGGGTTAGGGGTAGGGTTAGGGTTAGGGTTAGGGGTAGGGTTAGGGGTAGGGTTAGGGGTAGGGTTAGGGTTAGGGGTAGGGTTAGGAATGTGCACACATATTCTGGTCCTCTGCGGATTTTTCCGCTGCGGATTTGATAAATCCGCAGTGCTAAACCGCTGCGGATTTATGGCGGATTTACCATGTTTTTTCTGCGCATTTCAATGCAGTTTTACAACAGCGATTTTCTATTTGAGCAGATGTAAAACCGCTGCGGAATCCGCAGAAAGAAGTGACATGCTGCGGAATGTAAACCGCTGCGTTTCCGTGCAGTTTTTCTGCAGCATGTGTACAGCGATTTTTGTTTTCCATAGGTTTGCATTGAACTGTAAACTCATGGGAACTGCTGCGAATCCGCAGCGTTTTCCGCAACGTGTGCACATACCTTTAGAATTAGGCTATGTGCACACGGTGCGGATTTGGCTGCGGATCCGCAGCAGTGTTCCATCAGGTTTACAGTACCATGTAAACATATGGAAAGCCAAATCCGCTGTGCCCATGGTGCGGAAAATACAGCGTGGAAACGCTGCGTTGTATTTTCCGCAGCATGTCAATTCTTTGTGCGGATTCCGCAGCGTTTTACACCTGTTCCTCAATAGGAATCCGCAGGTGAAATCCGGACAAAAAACACTGGCAATCCGCGGTAAATCCGCAGGTAAAACGCACTGCCTTTTACCCGCGGATTTTTCAAAAATGGTGCTGAAAAATCTCATACGAATCCGCAACGTTGGCACATAGCCTTAGGGCTAGGGTTGGGTTGGAATTAGGGTTGTGGTTAGGGTTAGGGGTGTGTTGGGGTTACGGGTGTGTTGGGGTTAGGGTTGTGATTAGGGTTACGGCTACAGTTGGGATAAGGGTTAGGGGTGTGTTGGAGTTAGAATTGAGGGGTTTCCACTGTTTAGGCACATCAGGGGGTCTCCAAACGCAACATGGCGCCACCATTGATTCTAGCCAATCTTGTATTCAAAAAGTCAAATGGTGCTCCTTCACTTCCGAGCCCCGACGTGCACCCAAACAGTGGTTTACCCCCACATATGGGGTACCAGCATACTCAGGACAAACTGCACAACAATTACTGGGGTCCAATTTCTCCTGTTACCCTTGTGAAAATAAAGAAATGCTTGCAAAAACATCATTTTTGAGGAAAGAAAAATGATTTTTTATTTTCACGGCTCTGCGTTGTAAACGTCTGTGAAGCACTTGGGGGTTCAAAGTGCTCACCACATATCTAGATAAGTTCCTTGGGGGGTCTAGTTTCTAAAATGTGGTCACTTGTGGGGGGTTTCTACTGTTTAGGCACACCAGGGGCTCTGCAAACGCAATGTGACGCCCGCAGACCATTCCATCAAAGTCTGCATTTCAAAAGTCACTACTTCCCTTCTGAGCCCCGACGTGTGCCCAAACAGTGGTTTACCCCCACACATGGGGTATCAGCGTACTCAGGAGAAACTGGACAACAACTTTTGGGGTCCAATTTCTCCGGTAACCCTTGGGAAAATAAAAAATTCTGGGCTAAATAATTATTTTTGAGGAAAGAAAACGTATTTATTATTTTCACGGCTCTGCATTATAAACTTCTATGAAGCACTTGGGGGTTCAAAGTGCTCACCACACATCTAGATAAGTTCCTTTCGGGGTCTAGTTTCCAAAATGGGGTCACTTGTGGGGGGTTTCTACTGTTTAGCCACATCAGGGGCTCTGCAAACGCAACGTGACGCCCGCAGAGCATTCCATCAAAGTCTGCATTTCAAAACGTCACTACTTCAATTCCCAGCCCCGGCATGTGCCCAAACAGTAGTTTACCCCCACATATGGGGTATCACCGTACTCAGGAGAAACTGGACAACAAATATTGGGGTCAAATTTCTCCTGTTGCCCTTGGGAAAATTAAAAAATTCTGGGCTAAATAATTATTTTTGAGGAAAGAAAACGTATTTATTATTTTCACGGCTCTGCATTATAAACTTCTGTGAAGCACTTGGGGGTTCAAAGTGCTCACCACACATCTAGATAAGTTCCTTTCGGGGTCTAGTTTCCAAAATGGGGTCACTTGTGGGGGGTTTCTACTGTTAAGCCACATCAGGGGCTCTGCAAACGCAACGTGACGCCCACAGAGCATTCCATCAAAGTCTGCATTTCAAAATGTCACTACTTCACTTCCGAGCCCCGGCATGTGCCCAAACAGTGGTTTACCCCCAAATATGGGGTATCAGCGTATTCAGGAGAAACTGGACAACAACTTTTGGGGTCAAATTTCTCCTGTTACCCTTTGTAAAATAAAAAATTGCAGGCTAAAAGATCATTTTTGAGAAAATAATTTTTTTTTTTTATTTTCATGGCTCTGCGTTATAAACTTCTGTGAAGCACTTGGGGGTTCAAAGTCCTCACCACACATCTAGATTAGTTCCTTTGGGGATCTAGTTTCCAAAATGGGGTCATTTCTGGGGGATCTCCAATGTTTAGGCACACAGGGGCTCTCCAAACGTGACATGGTGTCCGCTAATGATTGGAGCTAATTTTCCATTTAAAAAGCCAAATGGCGTGCCATCCCTTCCGAGCCCTGCCGTGTGCCCAAACAGTGGTTTACCCCCACATATGGGGTATCAGCGTACTCAGGACAAACTGGACAACAATATTTGGGGTCCAATTTCTCCTATTATCCTTGGAAAAATAGGATATTCCAGGCTAAAAAATCATTTTTGAGGAAAGAAAAATTATTTTTTATTTTCATGGCTCTGCGTTATAAACTTCTGTGAAGCACCTGGGGGTTTAAAGTGCTCAATATGCATCTAGATAAGTTCCTTGGGGGGTCTAGTTTCCAAAATGGGGTCACTTGTGGGGGAGCTCCAATGCATAGGCACACAGGGGCTCTCCAAACGCGACATGGTGTCCGCTAACAATTGGAGCTAATTTTCCATTCAAAAAGTCAAATGGCGCGCCTTCCCTTCCGAGCCCTGCCGTGTGCCCAAACAGTGGTTTACCCCCACATGTGAGGTATCGGCGTACTCGGGAGAAATTGCCCAACAAATTTTAGGATCCATTTTATCCTGTTGCCCATGTGAAAATGAAAAAATTGAGGCTAAAATATTTTTTTTGTGAAAAAAAAGTACTTTTTCATTTTTACGGATCAATTTGTGAAGCACCTGGGGGTTCAAAGTGCTCACTATGCATCTAGATAAGTTCCTTGGGGCGTCTAGTTTCCAAAATGGGGTCACTTGTGGGGGAGCTCCAATTTTTAGGCACACGGGGGCTCTCCAAACGTGACATGGTGTCTGCTAAAGAGTGCAGCCAATTTTTGATTCAAAAAGTCAAATGGCGCTCCTTCCCTTCCAAGCCCTGCCGTGCGCCCAAACAGTGGTTTACCCCCACATATGAGGTATCAGCGTACTCAGGACAAATTGGAAAACAACTTTCGTGGTTCAGTTTCTCCTTTTACCATTGGGAAAATAAAAAAATTGTTGCTAAAAGATAATTTTTGTGACTAAAAAGTTAAATGTTCATTTTTTCCTTCCATGTTGCTTCTGCTGCTGTGAAGCACCTGAAGGGTAAATAAACTTCTTGAATGTGGTTTTGAGTACCTTGAGGGGTGCAGTTTTTAGAATGGTGTCACTTTTGGGTATTTTCAGCCATATAGACCCCTCAAAGTGACTTCAAATGTGAGGTGGTCCCTAAAAAAAATGGTTTTGTAAATTTCGTTGTAAATATGACAAATCGCTGGTCAAATTTTAACCCTTATAACTTCCTAACAAAAAAAAATTTTGTTTCCAAAATTGTGCTGATGTAAAGTAAACATGTGGGAAATGTTATTTATTAACTATTTTGTGTCACATATCTCTCTGGTTTAACAGAATAAAAATTCAAAATGTGAAAATTGCGAAATTTTCAAAATTTTCGCCAAATTTCCGTTTTTATCACAAATAAACGCAGAATTTATTGACCTAAATTTACCACTAACATGAAGCACAATATGTCACGAAAAAACAATCTCAGAACCGCTAGGATCCGTTGAAGCATTCCTGAGTTATTACCTCATAAAGGGACACTGGTCAGAATTGCAAAAAACGGCAAGGTCTTTAAGGTCAAAATAGGCTGGGTCATGAAGGGGTTAAGAAGCCTCCTATTATGCACTCATTATCTGCATTTTTTGCACATGTTTGAACTCATTATTTGTATAATACCTCCTCACAAAAAGGGTGAAATAAATTGAATATCCAAAACCAATATGGTAAAAATATGAATTTTTATTAAATAAATATTAAAACACATATTAAAAAAGGGGGAAACACGAAACATCAAGACAATACAAAGAAATCCCCATAGTGCAATTATTGGAGTGGGCTCAAGGACATAATAGTCTGCACATGAAAGGGTAAAAAAAGAAATAAATCCTCTAATAAATAGCCAACATTTCTTTTGCAAACATGCATTCAACAAAATAGAGTGAGGCAAAAGAAGAGGAGTAGAATAACATGAATACCCTAAAACATAAAGCTGTCCATACCCAATATGATCCTGCTAGCTCCAACGCACGTTTTGCCTGGACGTGGCTTTTTCAAGGACTCCTCGAGCCCACTCCAATAATTGCACTATGGGGATTTCTCTGTATTGTCTTGATGTTTCGTGTTTCCCCCTTTTTTAATATGTATTTTAATATTTATTTAATAAAAATTCATATTTTTACCATATTGGTTTTGGATATTCAATTTATTTCACCCTTTTTGTGAGGAGGTATTATTAGTGATTATGGGTGATATTTGACTTGCTTTCATATGATTTATTGTAGTAGTTGTACTCATTATTTGTATAAAAGACACTTGTCCACACTCTCAATCAATCACACTCCAACCTCTCCACCATGGCCAAGACCAAAAAGCTGTTTAAGGACACCGAGAACAAAATTGTAGACCTGCACAAGGCAGGAATAGGCTACAGGACAATAGGCAAGCAGCTTGGTGAGAAGGCAACAACTGATGGCACAATTATTAGAAAATGGAAGAAACAAAAGATGACTGTCAATCTTCCTCGGTCTGGGGCTCTGTGTAAGATCTCTCCTTGTTGAGTAAGGATAATTCTGAGAAAAGTCAGGAATCAGCCCAGAACTACACAGGAGGACCTGGTCAATGACCTGAAGAGAGCTGGGACCACAGTCTCAAACATTATTGTTAGTAACACAGTAAGCCATCATGGATTAAAATCATGCAGGGCATGCAAGGTCCCCCTGCTCTTGACAGCACATGTCCAGACCCATTTGAAGTTTGCCAATGACCATCTGAATGATCCAAAGGAGGCATGGGAGAAGGTTATGAGGTCTGATGAGACCAAAATTAAACTTTTTGATATCAACTCCATTAGCCGTGTTTGGTGGAAGAAGAAAGATGAGTACAACCCCAAGAACGCCATCTCAACCGTGAAGAATGATGAGGGAAACATCATACTTTGTGGCTGATTTTCTGCAAAGGTCATGGGGTCATGTATCTTGAGCTTTTGGCTAAGAACCCCCTTTCCTCTGTAAGAGCATTGAAGATGGCTTATATTTAGGTTTTCCAGCATGACAATGACCTGAAAAACATATCTAGAGCAACTAAGGAGAGGCTAATTAAGAAGCATTTCAAGGTCCTGGAGTGGCCTAGCCAGTCTCCATACCTAAACCCAATAAAAAATCTTTAGAGGGAGCTGAAAATCAGTGTTGCCCAGTAACAGCCCTGAAACCTTAAAGATGTAGAGAAGATCTGTATGGAGGAGGGGGCCAAAATCTCTTTTATTTTTTATAATATTTTTTTTTTTATATATAGAGCCAACATTTTCCGCTGCACTTTACAGTTTGTACTCATTATCATCACTGTCCCCGTTGGAGCTCACAATCTAAATTCCCTATCAGTATGTCTTTTGAATGTGGGGGGAAACCAGAGTAACCAGAGGAAACCCACACAAACACGGAGAGAACATACAAACTCCTTGCAGATGTTGTCCCTGGTTGGAATGATAGGGCAGCACGGTGGCTCAGTGGATAGCACTGCAGCGCTGGAGTCCTGGGTTCTAATCCCACCTTGGACAACATCTGCAAGGAGTTTGTATGTTCTCCCCGTGTTTGAGTGGGTTTCCTGTGGGTACTCCGGTTTCCTCCCACATTCCAAAGACATACTGATAGGGAATTTAGATTGTGAGCGATGATAATGTGAGCAAAACAGTAAAGCACTGCGGAATATGTTATGTTAGCGCTATATAAAAAATAAAGATTATTATTATAACCAGTGAAGATAAAGCTTAAAAATAGAGGCATGAAAGCAATTTTGTGGAGAGTAGACTAGCAAATATAATACATCCCGTCTCCCATGTTATTGAGTGAAATGGATTGAGTTGATATTTTCTCTGTCACAACAGCTTTAACTGAAAGTTTCCTCAAAGTTGGTTTGGAAATCTATCTGTCAGACAGGAAGCCAATAAGGCTCTTGACGACCTAATCAATGGTCTCCTGTGTGTTTGTTAAAGGACTATGGTGGTACCCCCAAAATTGGTGCCTTTGAGCCAGTATTAACCAGCTCATGCTAAAATAAGGCTAAGCAAATTCAAGACAGATTTGGTGGTTTTGAGGACCTCCTTTTATCTGGTTGTTATAATTATAATTAGTGTTATAGATACAGAATATGCTAAATTGATTTTATATGGAGGTGATTTTTATCTTCATCAGGTTTACTGATTTGGCCAACAAAATCCATTTCAGATCTTGTAAGTTTTTTTTTTAAATTCGGTAATTAAGTACTAATGAAAGCCCACCATATGCTCTAGATAGCTGGTGACCAACATTTAGCCACTCATTCAGCCGGGAGCTGTCTTGCCTTCCTTACCCATAAACAAGAATGCATGCTTGGCAAATCTCCCGTAGAACAAATGACTAGAAGTCTGAGATCTGACATGTTGGATTCTTATCTTAACTGACATCTTCGGTTGGAGAAGAGTCGGAGGCCCCCATAGACATTAAACTGTCCTTCGTACCTGTTGATATTGGTGGATTGTGCCGACATCAATCTAATGTGTATGGATGCCTTATGAAAAAGCCTGGAAGTCAAAGACACATTTCATATGAGATATCAGGTTTCCATTCACAATGAATGACATGCAGTCTTTCTTATAGTTTTTGAAAATGCCAGACAATCCCCTTTAAGATTGTGCTTCATAGAGCTACACACATGTTTTTTCAGAATTATACAGCTCAACAAATGAAAGAGGGGTGATTGAAAGGAAGGTCTAACTATATTAGTCAGTGTGATTTAGTGATCTCAGATCATAAAGTTTTGTGAACTAACACATCAAAAACTGTTTGAAATAAACTTAATGCAAAATAATAGACTTCAAACACGACGCAAGCTGGTAGATCATTTCTTATCAGCATAAGTGCTGCTACAGATCCCTTTGATTTTGTCTACGGGGATTGAGGGTTGTTTAAAAAAAATTAGAGCGAAAATGTAATAAAAAAAAAAGTTTAAAGGTTTGACTTTTGTTGAGAAAATTGCAATAGTCAAAGCTTTTCAAAGAAGAGTTCATGTTTTAATGATGACCAATGTCCGAGTGCTAAGAAAGGACTTCTCAAATAAGGATAGAAGGTTCTTCCCAAATGTCAATTTAGAGGCAGAAAACATCAATAGGAAGCTGGAAAATAAATAAACTTTAAAAAGTCACCGAACTTTTAAGCAGCTTGATCTCATTTTATAAATAATATGATATGTGTAACTAGAACATCTATAAATTACTAAAATTGTATTGTCTTACCCTGTAAATATCATCCCAAACTGTTTGTTTTCAATTGTGGTCCATCTCTATCAGCAGAGATGAGACTGATTACAGGAAAAGTTGGTCAGGTCTTTTCTCTCTACAGGCCTTTGTCTTTCTAGAGGAAGTAGAGTATATCTATGTCTTTCTATAGGAAGTGTTGGGAATTTCATGTCTTTCTACAGAAAGTAGGGTGTATCTATGTCTCTCTGTAGGAAGTGTTGGAAAGGTCTTTGTCTCTCTCTACAGGAAGTAAGGCGGGTCAATTTCTTTCTACAGGAAGTGTTGGATGGGTCTTTGTCTCTCCACAGAAAGTGTCAGATGGGATTTTATCTGTCTACTGGATGTCTTGAGAGGGTCTTTGTTGCTTTGCAAGAAGTGGGGGTAAGGCTTTGTCTCTCTACAGAAAGTGAGGTGGGTCTTTGTCTCTCTACAGGAAGTTTTGAGTGTGTTTGTCTCTCTAAAGGAAGTGTGATGGGTCTTTTTCTCTCTATGGGAAGTGGAGCTGGTCTTTGTCTCTCTACAGGATGAGGCGCGGGGTTTTGTCTCTCTACAGGAAGTGGGGCTTTCCTTTGTCTACCTACAGGAATTGGGGTGCAGCTCTTTGACTCTCAACTTCTGCCCTTCTTTCTATCAAACTGCATTCAGACACATCAAAGAGTCAACCTTTCAAATGAGGTCAGCTAGAGACTAGAAAATGGTAGGGGCAATGTATGCTGGAAAGTGAGGAAAAGGAAGATTCTTCTCCTATAATGCTGGCAGAATGTTAATGAAGAGCAACTGAAAAAACTTGGATGGCAATTGTTTTGCGATTGAATAAAAAGATTTTTGCAGAAAGGATGAATTATGTATGTTCCTTATTCTTTGAAATACCAATAAAACTTTGTCAAATTGAAGTAATCCCTCCATCCGGCATTCTGTCCGTCTCTCAGTTTTATTAACGTAATTGGATGATTTCGGAACTGGACAAATTGGCCTTTGGTGCAGTACTAACAAGTGACATATTAGTTGTTACTTTTTTTTATCAGACCCTCCAGCTAAGCCCAGCCATTCATCTGAATCTCCAACTGTAACATCAACCATTGCAAATCAGGGATTTAGAGACCCTGGATACATTCAAATGAAAAGCACGTTCCCAGATAAAACAAAAGCAATTTTTTTCTTTAAAGATATAGCAAAGATTGAAAGTTGAAATGAGTCAATAATTCAAGAAAATACGTAATTCCTGCAAACAAATAATTCATTATCCGAACATACTTGAGTGCATTCTTCTCTTCCCAAGACCCATGGGATTGTGGGAGCAAATCTAATTAATTATCCCTAATGCATCTTGGTATCATAAGGGATGTTATACTAAGTTATAGTCTGGGGCACAGAGGACGAAATGGCAGAACAAATTACATAATCTCTTTAGATTATATTGGAAAATACAAATATGTAGGCTATATATTTTTTTTTCCTCTTTTTACTCTTCCAATTAAGCCGATGTAGCTTTTATATGTCCCCGAGCCGGGAGAGGAAGACCAAAAAAATACACAATTATGATCAAAATAGGTTTAAATCATTGTTTGTGTAGATTTATTTTTCTCCATGTAGGAAGGAGGAAAATAAAGGCAAAGTTAAAAGAGCTTTCTTAGAACAATATCAAGGGAGACAACAGAATTTTTTTAAGGTATCGGAAAAACAAGATATTTAATAGATGAAGGTTATCTTTTCTGCAGGGGGGTTATAGACGATATTCCAGAGAGAAAGTGAAAAACACATAATCATGCATATACATGAAGAGGCTTCTGGGGATAAATATTGTGTTTTCAAAGATGTGGTTACGCAACTGTGATTTCGAAATCCTCAAGAAACACAGTTAATAGCACTTTCTTTGCTAAAGTTGCATGGTAAGAGGTATAATAAATATTTTAAAAACATGGATGTCAAGCATCAGGTGGATATCCACATTATCACTGAAAGGTTTAACCCCTACAGGACACATCTATTTTGGACCTTAAGGACACATACATTTTTTACACTTTTTCTTCACTGCATTCCAAGAGCCATACTTGTTAAAGGGAACCTGTCAGTAGGATAAACCCTCCTAAGCTGTCTATAAAGGCATGTAGGTCATAAACAGTGGAATAAAATGACACCTTAATATATCAGATTCAATGTCTTAATCCAGAGAAATCCAAGTTTTTCTTTGAATATGTAAATAAAATGGTAAGGTTTATGGGCCGGACATAGATATTCCCGAGAATCTACCTCCAAAGATTATTTAAAAGAAAGGAGGCATTACCAGTGTGAGACATGGAGCAGACTGTCAGTCATTACATGTCTCACACTGGTAATGTCCCATTTCACTTAAAATTAATAGTTCATGTACATATTAAAACAATGTGGATTTCTCTGGAATAAGACATTTGATCGCAGATATCAAGGTATCATTTTATTCAGCTTCCTATGACCTACATGCCCATATAGACGGCTTAGGAGGGTTTGTTCTATTGAAAGATTTCCTTTTTTTTTTTGCTTTCACAAGCTGCATAAGATACGAGACAGGCAGGACAAGTGGTATCTTAAATCACCACTGTAGAGTATGTGCACATGATGTCTTTGTTTAGCCTTTACATGCAAAGTTGCTACTGGAAATTGCCAGAGGCCTTCCTGAAATGGCTTGACTGGAGGTTTTGTCGTCATCTTTTGCGGTGCTGCCGCGTTTGTGACTTTCATTTGTGTTACACTATAGTGACGAGCAGCTTCCTACCATTATCTGGAGGAAGAATGAGCATGCCACTTACTTTTTCATGGTTTCTGAACTCTAAAGCAGTTAAAGAGAACCATTCAGCAGGATTGTGCAGTAACCCACAGACAGCGTGATGAAACCTGTCTTGTGGTTGTTGTTTTTACTTTTGAGTTAATAATATGTGTTAGGGCTCGTGGAACGCACCAAATAATTATAAAGACGGAATAAGGAGCGTTTACAGCCCAGGGTCAATCGTGCTGGGATGATACCTGCTGCTAGGTAATGGCGGACAGTAAATGGCGGTATAATGAAAACACACAAGGGTTAGCTACACCCGGTATGAATGAAGCGAACTCTGTTGCATCACAGGACCACAATACCACAGAGGAAGCGCAAGTATTGACTCACAGAACTCTGCCCCAAGACATGGGTTTAAAGTCCCTCTACACCACTTGCGTTCAACACCAGAACTGCGGTGCCAGGGAAATCACAAAATAGATTTAGCGCACTGGGTGCGTGCAGCGCTGCTCTGTCGGACACCACTAACCGCCCAAATAGGGACAGGTAAGCGCACTGGTTGCGCACAGTGCTGCACTGGCTAACGCTGCAGATAGATGCTATAGATTGTGCCTGGTGCTGGATGGGACTAACTGGCACTAGATAGCTCCAACATTCGCAGGCAGTCATCAAAACTAAGGATGGGTATGATTTGGAGCTTTCACCAGAACAGGCATACATCCACCCACACACAATAACTGATTTATACTAGTGCATGGCCTTGCGGCCGTGCAGCCATGCAAACCTTTTATAGAGGAAGTTCTCCAGGACCTTCCTAGTGGTCCAATAGGAGCTGCTACAGGACCTGAGCATGTGACCCCCGACCTCCAATGAGAGGTCGTCCCTTGGGCATGCTCAGAAGAAGAAAAGCAGGACTTAGTCCCAGGAGCGCCTGCTTGCCGCTGATTAGTACTGGTTACGTTGGCTGAGCCTGGAAGGACAGCAGTAATCAGCCGCACAGTATCAGCTCGAGCCAGAAGCTGGGACCGATGACTCTGCTGAGCAGGCTCCACTGTGGCTGGAGGAGAATTGGGGACCGCAGCGGAGATGGTTCGAGATTCCTCCTGTGCAGTGGTGGGAACTCGACACCTAACAGATATGTTCGTGCTCTGGTGCTGCCTGTGAGGGGGTCCTCATGTGGTGCTCTGCTTAGGTATTCATCAGTATGGCTTCTGACAGGTCATTGATCCCTTAGTGACCTGCCCTCTCTTTTACATAATGACTATTATATATATATATATATATATATATATATATATATATATATATATATATATATATATGTATATCTATCTACTATATAATTGTCTAAGGGTCAATTCCTTCTTTCTGTCTGTCTTTCTGTCATGGATATTCATTGGTCGCGGCCTCTGTCTGTCATGGAAATCCAAGTCGTCGATTGGTCGCGGCAAAACAGCCACGACCAATCAGCAACGGCCACAGTCCAGAAGAAAATGGCCGCTCCTTATTCCCCGCAGTCAGTGCCCGACGCCCGCATACTCCCCTCCAGTCACCGCTCCCACAGTATTAATGCCGGCGGTAACGGACCGCCTTATGCCGCGGGTAACGTACTCCGTAACTGCTGCTATTAACCCTGTGTGTCCCCAACTTGTCCCCAACTGTGTGTCCCCATGCATATTCGGCATCAATAGTAAAAAAATTTGATGTTAAAAGTAATAAAAAAACAAAAAACCTGCTATTCTCATCCTCCGTAGTCCGCCGAGCCGCATGCGCCTGTCGCCATCTTCCATTCCCGGTGATGCATTGCGAAATTACCAAGAAGACTTAGCGGTCTCGTGAGACCACTAAGTCATCTGGGCAATTTCGCAATGCATCCTGGGAACGGAAGATGGCGGCAGCCGCGCGCGTATTGCCGGAGCTTCGGTGGACCCCAGGGGGTGAGTATATGACTATTTTTTTTATTTTAATTATTTTTTTAACAGGGATATGGTGCCCACACTGTTGTATACTACGTGAGCTGTGTTAGATACACGTGGCTGCTATATACTACATAGGCAGTGTTATACACTATGCGGGCTGTGTTCTATACTCTGTGGGCTGTGCTATATACTGTGTGGGCTGTGCTATATATTATGTGGCCACTGTTATATACTGCGTGGGTAGTGTTATATACTACGTGGCTGCTATATACTGCGTGGGCAGTGTTATATACTACATGGCTGCTATATACTGCGTGGGCTGTGCTATATATTACGTGGCCAGTGTTATATACTGCGTGGCCTGTGTTATATACTACGTTGTCTGTGTTATATACTGCGTGGCTGCTATGTACTGCGTGGGCTGTGTTATATAGTACGTGGCTGTATTATATACTGCGTGGCCACTGTTATATATTGCGTGGCATGTATCAAGGCATCGGGTATTCTACAATATGTATGTATATAGCAGCCACATAGTATATAGCACAGGCCATGTAGTATTTGTCTGCTATATACTACATGGCTCCTATATACTACGTGGCCTGTGCTATATACTATGTGGCTGCTATATACATACATACATACATATTCTAGAATACCTGATGCGTTACAATCGGGCCACTATATATATATATATATATATATATATATATATATATATACATAAATATATATATATATATATATAATGTTGAAGAAAAAATTCCCTTCTGCAGGCACCAACGGCGGCACCTGAGCTGCAGCATGATTACATCTATAATGTGTATTTAATTCTTTTCTTTGATGGTATAGATAAATTAATTTTAAAAAATCAGTTTGAAAATGACGCCAGCTGCACCTGCACAGTAGCAGCTATCAGTGATCCAACAACTGCTACTGTGCGGTTGCCGGCGGTGCCATCTAGCTAGAGAAAAAAAAATTGCCTCCTCCAAGATGACACCGCCGGCACCTGCGCAGTAGCATCTATCGGATCACCGATAGATGCTAATGCGCAGGCGTTAGCGGCGCCATCTTGCTAGAGGAAGAAAAAATTGTTTCCACTTAGATGGCGCTGGCCGTACCTGCATAGTAGCATCTATCGGCGATCCGATAGATGCTTCTACGCAGGCACCGGTGGCACCATCTTGAAGTAGACATTTTTTTTCTCTAGCAAGATGGCGCCGCCGGTGACTGCGCAATAGCAGCTATCGGATCGCTGGTAGCTGCTACTGTACAGGCGTCGCCAGCACCATTTTCAAACTGATTTTTTTTTTAATGAATTTATGGATACCATGAAAAAGAATTAAATACATATTATAGATGTGATTATGCTCAGAGCTTGCTTATCGTGACATTAGTTGATGTTTTCATTGGTATCATTTTGGACAACTTACCACATATTGATCAGTTTTTATTTTGTATATTTTGGGTTTTGTTTTTTTACCATATTGGTTAAATAATGGGATAAGTTTATATGCCAGGTTATAACAGATGCGACAATGTGATTATGTCTACAGCTATTATTATTTCATTCTTTGACATAATAAAGTGACTTATATTTTTTATTTGTTATAATTTTTTTTAACATTTTATTCATTTTTTGTTTGCTTTTAGTTCCAATGCATAGATTGAGTATCTGATCTTCTGATAACTTATACGATATTCGTTATGTAAACTAGGGGGCAGGTCAGTGAGGGATCAGTGACCTGTCAGGAGCCATATATATGCTAACCTAATCAGATCACCACATGAAGACCCCCACAGGCCGCCCCGGAGCACGAGCATATCATTAACATAAAACTGAAAATAAAGATTACACAACAGCCACAAGACGGATTTCATCACCAGGTATAATTGTAATCAGTATAATGGCGCCGACCTGACACTCTGTGTAGGTAAGGCTACTTTCACACTTGCGTCGTGCACTGCACATCGCTATGCGACGTTGCGGTGCACCGACGCAAGCAGTGAAAGCGCCGCACAACGGGGGCAGCGGATGCTGTTTTTCCACGAATCTACTGCCCCATTGTGAGGTGCGGGGAGGCGAGGGCAGGATGCGTTTTTTCCCCTAAACGACGCCTTGCGACGTATTGAAAACAACGCTAGTGTGAAAGTAGCCTTACTGTGCACAATCCTGCTGACAGGATCCCTTTAATGGAGCAGTGGTTGCACATGCTCACTAATATTTCATTCACACAGGGATCTTTAGGACTGTTCCTATTGTGGTTATAACCACAGTCATCATACATTGTATGTGGACAAAAAGAGTGGTTGATCCAACTTCCAGAATTGTTTGCAAAAAATGTATTAGATATGAGAAGGTTCAAAAAATATGTAGAAAAATCAGTGAAAGGACAGCATAGCAGCAACGCGTTCCAACGCACATGGCGTTCTTTGCCACAGCTTAACAAAAAAGATTTGCAAAAAATTCTGGAAACTGGATCAACCCCTCTTTTCATCCACATCTAATTACATCTTATCCTATTGATCTCGTGCCTCCAACCTCGTAGGGCATGGGTGAGCTGGTATTTCTTTTTTTATCATATATTATAACCTGTTCTTTGGAGCTAGAGATTCATCATAATGGTATGTAAGCATGTTTTTTTTTAATGCTAGTCATGCTAGCCAATTTTCCCAATACAGTATCTCAAGATCGTCTAGGTAATCAATGTGCAGAAAAGGCCCTTAAGAAGCTTTCATAGTCTCAAATCTATGGGGGTAACAGAGCACTTACTGTAAAAGCGTCTTTCTAAAACTCCATGTCATTACATATGAACTACAACAAAAAGGATGTCCAATATAAACGTAGGGCACTTCCAATCACTGTATATACCAATCTTCCATATTATACAATATATAAATGGAAATATGAAGAGATCCCAAAAATGCAAATAAAATATAACTTTTATTATACCACAATTAAAACAACAATTAAAAAAGCAACAATACCATACAGTGGAAGTCGAACAGGAAAAGAACCACACATAAATGTAAATAGGTAAAATGAATCAGTAATACTCATAGATCATGGCATAAATACAGGCTAAGGCCATAGTAACAGGTATATCAGGATGTCATTCCATACTGCCCAGAACTCAAGATGTGTAACAAAATATAAACACACTCTATCTCAACTGTGGAGGGGCACAGACGATCCCTATATCCAATCCTAATAGAGACAGCCACCAAATGCTATTAATCCTATATGCCACTCAAAAGAGCTAAACTTAATAGTGCTTACCGCATCTTACAAGTACATGCGCATGCTTCCCGGATCTCCTCGACCTTCGCTGGGCGCTCTATTGTGACACGCAGGCTTGGTGCTTGCGTGTCATTGAGCGTTACCAGGGAAGTGTCCATGTGAGGAGGCGGGCAGATCCGCGATGCGCTCACCACGGCTGTGCTGGATTCTCCCCGCTATGTGATTCTGATTGGTGGAGCATTATATTTAAGCCCGGCGGCCGCTCACCCTGACACGCCCCCGGAAGAAGCAGGTGGCGAAACGTACGTCGGGGTGAGTGGAAGCCGAACAGGTGTACTTGTAAGATGCGGTAAGCACTATTAAGTTTAGCTCTTTTGAGTGGCATATAGGATTAATAGCATTTGGTGGCTGTCTCTATTAGGATTGGATATAGGGATCGTCTGTGCCCCTCCACAGTTGAGATAGAGTGTGTTTATATTTTGTTACACATCTTGAGTTCTGGGCAGTATGGAATGACATCCTGATATACCTGTTACTATGGCCTTAGCCTGTATTTATGCCATGATCTATGAGTATTACTGATTCATTTTACCTATTTACATTTATGTGTGGTTCTTTTCCTGTTCGACTTCCACTGTATGGTATTGTTGCTTTTTTAATTGTTGTTTTAATTGTGGTATAATAAAAGTTATATTTTATTAGCATTTTTGGGATCTCTTCATATTTCCATTTATATATTGTATAATATGGAAGATTGGTATATACATGTCATTACATATGTTGTTTTCAACGTTCTCTAAATGGAACAATCTGGAAATAATAGTGTTACCTACCATTGGAAATGGAGCGCTCAGGATCTGCATTACATTGACAGTTCTGCTCTTCCTTATCCAGATAGCTCCATTTACATAAAATTTGTTGTGATGTAAAACGATGTCAAAAGCCAAAGACAATGCTGTAAATGCTATACAATTGCTTGTAGCGCTAGGAATTTGCCGCCCTAAATGACCATGTGCTCCCATGACTAGGAGATATAGTAACCCAAGATGCCTGAGATGCCCACAAAACAATGAACTAAAATGCCCTGAATAAGTAACATACGATGCTCACGCTAAACTATTCACAAACTGTCAGGAAATGATGACCCCATCCGAAAGTCCACAACCCTACTGGCACGAGAGATTCAGCATGGCCTTCAGTCATCTTCAGGTGAATGCTTGAACCACACATTTTTATGAAAATGTTTAAAATAAATCACTGAAAAGTAATAAGAGGTCTGGTGATACAATCCATAAAACCTGATATTTGAGGAGAAATGTAAAATGTTCTCAAACCTCTACAATAGAGTAGTTCAATTTTACATAAAATAATATGAGTTTAAAAAAAAAAAAACATTGGAGGAAGCTTAGGGCTCAATTAATTTCGTAAGTAAGGTATTTTAAGAGAACTAAGAAACAGCACATTTTCTCTCCTCCAGCCCGACACTGATCACATTGATCGGTGTAGGGAAGAAGAGAACGCTACCAGGACCTGCACATCATTCTCATCAACTCCCGACTACTTGAATGACCTTTCAGGTCATTTCATAAGTCACATGGTTATAAAGAACTTCAAAGTGTAATAGAGTATGCGGTTTACTTAAAATGAGTATATGTGTGGCATGTGTGCATCAGCGTATGCGTGCACATACAGCAGGGCTGTGTGCGTGTGTTCCACTGTTGCGTGTGTATGTAACAGAGCTGTGTGTATGTGAAAGTGCTGTGTGTACATGATTCATAAATGTGTGTGTATATACAGCAGAGCTCTGTGTGTGTGCGCATGCATGTAGCAGGTCAGTGTGTGTATTGTACAGCAGAGCTGTGTGCATGTACAATACATGTTGCAGTGTTGTAAAAATGTGTGTGCTGCAGAGTGTGTACATAATGGGTTTGCTGTAATGCTTTATTTGCATAATACACATGCTGCAAAGAAATAATATGGTGCCGTTATTCCACAATAGTTCATCAAGGCATCCTCAGTAAGTCCAAGTTCATGTCATCATGCCTTGGTTGAGGACTCTCTTTAATACCTTACTTCTAGACCAAACACTAAACTTACATCACAAAATAACACAGCCAGTAGAGGCAAATAGTATGCTGGCATCTCTTTTGCTCCAGACATTCTGATTAATGGCCCCTTCTATGGATTAAGAGCTTCTACAAGAGCGTTCAGAGCTACAAGTGCGTCCCAAGCTACAGTTTGTGTATCACTACTGTAATGAATCATAAGAGTCTAATCAATACCATAAGTAATAGAAAGCTTTGTGTTAAATCATTTGTTTTGCTGTTGCAACAGCTCTTGAAATACCACAAGGAGCAATGAGGCAAGAAGCTCTCAGACAACTATCTTGCTTCTACATTTCTCCAAACACCAAGTTGCTGGTGCCGCACAAATAAAGTTGATTGATTAAAGTGCTCTAAATCAGCTAGTCTACAGCTCTTAAGTGGCCTCTATTATCCTCTCTAAACAAACCAAGCATACTCCACTATCTCAAAACTAGTCCTGCAAATCCAACATGATAAGTCCACCTACGAATCAGTATACGTAATCACTAAACTGGACCAAACAACATTCACCTTACAAGGACTTGCCTTATCTTCCCAGTCTCATAGAATAAAAAGTTCTCCAGGATCCACAATGGCAAAGTAAAATAATTTTAAATCTTGCCCTTGTAGTGTCATTTGGTCAACCATGTTTTAAAGATCAGTCTTAGGAGAGCAACATAGGTTCATCATACTTGCGTCTAAGGTCTTAGTTTTCTTTCTTGTCTGGGGTTTGATAAAAGGGTCCAAATTAATTTGTGCTCTTATGATGGAACCTAAAAATGTATTATACTGTATGTAGATTGAATGTCCTCTATTGTCATTAAAAAGGTAGCTTGTTTTGCTGTGAGGTTTCTCGATCCCGAAAGGATAGTCAACTGATGGGCAGGAAAGATGTTAAAATGCAATAAAAGTTTAAATACGATTCACCACCTTACCTCTCCCTTGAACCACTGTTTCCTACCAGTGCTGTGGTTGGCGTCAGAGTCCTCCAAGAAAATACCCACCTACTATGTGCAAAAAGTTTATTAATAACTAATTAAAAAGGGGGGCTTATAAACCACCCAGGGCGGAGATAGAAAAAGGGTGAGGAGAAAGAGTACAGGCGCTAATATTGGCCTATTTTTCACCACACCTTGCCGTGGAGTTTGGCACCCAAGGAACGAAGTGACACCTCCGCTCAATGACGGCTAGCCCTCACTGCTCATATTATACAGTGCAAAGAGAAGTGGGTGAAAAACCTGAACGTGTGACTACAATGTACCAGCAAATCAGTAAAAAAAAAGAAGCATGAATGACTCACAGATGTCACATGATGAATTGGATGCAATGTTTTTATGACGTTTAAGAGCTTATGTCTGGAATTTAAGCACAGCTTACAACTTATAATACATTGATTTACATTTACTGAAATTAAGCAATTCAAATTGGCATGATCACTCCACCGAACATGTGCATTTACTCTATGAAGTTCACCTTTCCTAGAGAGTCACTCTTAATATGAATCTATTTTATAAAACTAATATTCATATACCATATGGGGGAATTCTAGATTAATAGCAGGTGGTCTTCTATTCAGGCTTCTCATCTCTGAATCAGAGAGGAGAGTTGTTTTAAAGGGTGTCTCTTCATTCATTTGAATGAGTGTTGTAATATCTAGTTTGTCCAGAAGTGATGCTATAGAGAAATTGGACACTTTTTGCCCAATTTCTTCGCAGATTATAGTTGATCACTGTTCTCAGCGGAGGACAATTTTTGATCATCCTATTTTCAAAGGACCATTCTGACTAATGGCACAAGTAGCTTCCTATGCAAAATTTGGACCGGGCTTCCCTTCCAGCACGTTGGTCAGATCTATGGACCTCTATAATAATGTACCCCATTCTGAAATAATGGCTCCTGTCCTGGGTCCTTTACTGTATAATGTCCCCCGTTTTGGCTCCTTTCTGCAGTAATGTCACCTGTCCTGTAATAATAATTATTATTATTATTATTATTTATTTTTCTAGCGCCATTAATTCCATGGCGCTTTACATGTGAGGAGGGGTATACATAATGAAAACAGGTACAATAATCTTGAACAATACAAATCACAACTGGTACAGGAGGAGAGAGGACCCTGCCCGCGAGGGCTCACAATCTACAAGGGATGGGTGAGGATACAGTAGGTGAGGGTAGAGCTGGTCATGCAGCGGTTTGGTCAATCGGTGGCTACTGCAGGTTGTAGGTTTGCCGGAAGAGGTGGGTCTTCAGGTTCTTTATGAAGGTTTTGTTGGTAGGTGAGAGTCTGATATGTTGTGGTAGAGAGTTCCAGAGTAGGGGAGAATAATGTCCCACATCGTGTAATAATGTCACCATCATGGATTCCATCCTATAATAATGTTCCTATTCCAGCGCTCTCCACAATCTCATTTATAAACCAAAAATAAACAATTTTTCTCATCAGTCTCTGCTCCAATGGCAAGCACTGCCTTCTTGTTCCTCCATAGCCAGTGCAGGGTGATGAAAGGCACATGACAGTGACGTCACGCCCTTGACAAGCACGCTGACGGTATACATGTTAGCTGAATATGGATCCAAGAATGCATATTAAGCTGAAAATCTGGCTGGCATCAGTGGCGGTCCCTCCAGCACAGGACCGATTGTAGTTGTACCTTCTACTAAAATGATCTTTAAAGGTTTGTTTTGGGTGAACCCTTTTCGCTTGAAGGGTTCAGAAATGAACCATAGCCAGGCTTTGCACTGTCCTAGAGTCCTAGGTTCTTTTTGGTTTTCACTCTCTAAACTCTAAACTGATATCTACAACCCCTGGCAAAAATTATGGAATCACCGGCCTTGGAGGATGTTCATACAGTTGTTTAATTTTGTAGAAAAAATGCAGATCACAGACCTGGCACAAAACTAAAGTCATTTCAAATGACAACTTTCTGGCTTCAATAAACACTATAAGAAATCAAGAACAAAAAATGTGGTAGTCAGTAATGGTTACTTTTTTAGAACAAACAGAGGGAAAAAATTATGAAATCACTCCATTCTGAGGAAAAAAATTATGGAATCATGAAACACAAACAAAAAACACTCCAAAACATCACTAGTATTTTGTTGCACCATCTCTGGCTTTTATTACAGCTTACAGTCTCTGAGGCCTGGACCTAATGAGTGTTACATATAGTTACATAGTTACATAGTTATTAAGGTTGAAGGAAGACTATATGTCCATCTAGTTCAACCCATAGCCTAACGTAACATGTTGATCCAGAGGAAGGCAAAAAAAACCCATGTGCAAAGAGTAAGCTCCACATTGGGGAAAAAAATTCCTTCCCGACTCCACATACGGCAATCAGACTAGTTCCCTGGATCAACGCCCTATCAAGGAATCTAGTGTATATACCCTGTAACATTATACTTTTCCAGAAAGGTATCCAGTCCCCTCTTAAATTTAAGTAATGAATCACTCATTACAACATCATACGGCAGAGAGTTCCATAGTCTCACTGCTCTTACAGTAAAGAATCCGCGTCTGTTATTATGCTTAAACCTTTTTTCCTCCAACCGCAGAGGATGCCCCCTTGTCCCTGTTTCAGGTCTATGATTAAAAAGATCATCAGAAAGGTCTTTGTACTGTCCCCTCATATATTTATACATTAAAATAAGATCACCCCTTAGTCTTCGTTTTTCCAAACTAAATAGCCCCAAGTGTAATAACCTATCTTGGTATTGCAGACCCCCCAGTCCTCTAATAACCTTGGTCGCTCTTCTCTGCACCCGCTCCAGTTCAGCTATGTCTTTCTTAAACACCGGAGACCAGAACTGTGCACAGTATTCTAAGTGTGGTCGAACTAGTGACTTGTATAGAGGTAAAATTATGTTCTCCTCATGAGCATCTATGCCTCTTTTAATGCATCCCATTATTTTATTTGCCTTTGTAGCAGCTGCCTGACACTGGCCACTGAATTTAAGTTTGTCATCCACCCATACACCCAGGTCTTTTTCATTGACGGTTTTGCCCAGAGTTTTAGAATTAAGCACATAATTATACATCTTATTACTTCTACCCAAGTGCATGACCTTACATTTATCCCCATTAAAGCTCATTTGCCATTTATCAGCCCAAGCTTCTAGTTTACATAAATCATCCTGTAATATAAAATTGTCCTCCTCTGTATTGATTACCCTGCAGAGTTTAGTGTCATCTGCAAATATTGAAATTCTACTCTGAATGCCCCCTACAAGGTCATTAATAAATATGTTAAAAAGAAGAGGGCCCAATACTGACCTCTGTGGTACCCCACTGCTAACCGCTACCCAGTCCGAGTGTGCTCCATTAATAACCACCCTTTGTTTCCTATCCCTGAGCCAGCTCTCAACCCACTTGCACATATTTTCCCCTATCCCCACAGGACTCTTCATCAATCTGGCTCCAACTTTCTCTGATTGCTGTTGCCAGATCAGCTTTGCAGGTTGGAGCCTTGTTATGGACCATTTGCTTCAACTTCCTCCAAAGATTTTCAATTGGATTGAGATCCAGACTATTTGCAGGCCATGACATTGACCTTTTCTGTCTGTAGAAAGGAAGTGCTCCAAAATGTATATCTTTTAGTGATATATAATTCCCCCACATGTGCTCAGTAGCCCCCTCCTCAAGCTGGTATATCAGGTTTCATTTAGGACTAAAGGTACCGTCACACTAAGCGACGCTGCAGCGATACTGACAACGATGTCGATCGCTGCAGCGTCGCTGTTTGGTCGCTGGAGAGCTGTCATACAGACAGCTCTCCAGCGACCAACGATGCCGAAGTCCCCGGGTAACCAGGGTAAACATCAGGTTACTAAGCGCAGGGCCGCGCTTAGTAACCCGATGTTTACCCTGGTTACCGTTGTAAAGGTAAAAAAAAAACACTGCATACTCACATTCCCGGTGTCTGGTCATGTCCCTCGCCTTCAGCTTCCCGCACTGACTGAGCGTCGACCGTAAAGTACAGCGGTGACGTCACCGCTGCACAGCGTGCTTTACGGCTGGCCGGCGCTCACCAGTCAGTGTGGGAAGCTGATGACGGGGGACATGACCAGACACCGGGAATGTAAGTATGTAGTGGTTTTTTTTTACATTTACAATGGTAACCAGGGTAGTGTTTTTTTTTTTAACATTTACAATGGTAAGCAGGGTAAACATCGGGTTACTAAGCGCGGCCCTGCGCTTAGTAACCCGAAATTTACCCTGGTTACCAGTGAAGACATCGCTGGATCGGCATCACACACGCCGATTCAGCGATGTCAGCTGGAGATCCAGCGACAAAATAAAGTGCTGGACTTTCCCCAGCGACTAACGATCTCCCAGCAGGGGCCTGATCGTTGGTCGCTGTTACACATAATGATTTCGTTAACGATATCGTTGCTACGTCACAAAAAGCAACGATATCGTTAACGATATCGTTCAGTGTGATGGTACCTTTAGGCCAGTGGACAATAGACTTGTGACCTCATCCCCACACACCAGGGGCTGGACACACCTCTTCTAGCTGGACATAAAAGGCACAAGACACATGTGCTCTGCCTCTTTTGCTGTGCCTGCATGCTGGAATGTTCATGGATCCACAAGGTGGTTGAGTATATCTGTATCCCCTTTTCTTCCACCCTATAACCATTTAGGCCTTAGTGTTAGTAAGCTATAGATGGGAGGGCTGATATTGCATGTGTGATTTGGGTAATCGGGCAGTTATTGTGGGTTTTTTATGTTGTGGTGATATTGTTTTGATATCACTGGATATTGTTGGTTATTACTGTGTGATACTGTTGGGATATCACTGTATACTGTAGTGGTATTACTATAGTAGCGTTGTAATATCCGTATATATATATATATATATATATATATATATATACATATATATATATATATGACAAGTCAGTAGATCAGTATGACACTCCTTATAGGTGTACTCAATAGTAAAATGTCTGGCCCTGAGCAAAAAATGCAGGGAAGCTAAATAGAGCACTTTGATTCAAGGTTGACCACCCACTTTGAAGTTGATTACTAACTGACTCTCCAATTGGCAGGTCTGTTGGACATTCAGATGGACCAGAAATTACACCATACTGACCGACTCTCCAGCTGGCCGGTCTGCTGGACATCCAGATGGACCACAAAACCGGTATTATATACTTTCTGTGTTTAAAAGTAATCTCATGCAGCCATTTAATTAGGTGAAAAACAACTTTCATTGTGCATAACATATGAAAGCAAAGTTATACATTTGGGCACTAATAAACTACATGCATTATATGAGCGGGGAAAAATGAAAGAAGCCCTAGTGGAAAAGAGCCTGAGTGAATTTAAAGCTCAAAATGTGCAGTGTCAATCAGCTACTTCTACAGGCAGCATATATGTGTATTTTATTATGAGGCATATGAAAAATGTAAATTATTATCTTTTTTATAGGGAAATATAGATACATTAAAAAGGACAAAAGTAGAGAGAGACTATTGTGATTGGCGGATCCTGTGTAATCAACTGTTTATAGACGTGTTAGCCATCTTTGTAATCCTGTCTCTGATGATAAGGAAACTGCTGTAAAGTCTTCCTGAAATGTATATGAAGCATGACTCTAAAAATGCAGCTTTACAAAGTTTTTTTCTTAATAAACATCATGATAAAAGAATAAAAATATATGTAACACAAAAACAAGATTTAAACAATTGCCTGTTTGCTTACTACAGATTCCCTAATATGTACACTCTCCCCCTACCCCCATTTTTCTTTGATCCACATCCTCTCATCTCCTTCGGTTGAACCAAAGTCACTGTGTCAAAAATATAAAAACACCCTCAGATGTTCCATTCAAATCAAATAAGAAAGTACTTTGACGATCAGAGACCGATCCTTGCATTCCTTTTTTTTTTTTAAGACCGTATGTATGTACTGTAGGGTCCTATTTTGCTTGTGGTTAAAACTAATCGGCTAAAATATAAGATGTTTCTTAGGAAGTTTCTAAGACGAGACGGAAGGCCCCCGTAATAAGGAATAGACTTTTTAGTCCTGCTTCCACTAATAATTAAATGCATTATATTCTCTGCCGCTATGAATATTGCTGCCAGGTATAATGAAAATTGGACATTAATTGTCATTTATTTCTGATTTACCAGCCAGGTTTTAATTTTGGTGTATAAATTGTGAGGAATGATGGAACCTAATTCCAATGAAGTCTGGTGATCCTATTTCAAGTGATTACACGAACAAAGAGGCATTGTCTATGTCTCCAGAATATTAATAATGTAAACACATTTCATCTTTTTATTTTTTGCTGCACCATAAATTAACTACAATTTGTTGATCTCAAATTAAAAGACAACACATAAAATCACAAACTGTACAATCTACTATATAATTGTCTAAGGGTCCCTTCCGTCTTTCTGTCTGTTTGTCTGTCTTTCTGTCTGTCTGTCTTTCTGTCTGTCTGTAACGGAAATCCCAAGTCACTGATTGGTCGCGGCAAAACAGCCACGACCAATCAGCGACGGGCACAGTCCGGGGGCAAAATGGCTGCTCCTTACTCCCCGCAGTCAGCGCCCGCTCCATACTCCCCACAGTCAGCGCTCACACAGGGTTGGCATAGGTGGTTTTCCTTTATTGGATGTTTTCCTTTATTGGATGCTGCCCTTCCGTTGGTTGTTCCTTCCCAGGGAAAGTCCTGGCTATTCACTGCCTGCGTTGAGAAACACGTGATGGTGTCTCCACAGCTCCTCTACATGCATTTGCATATTTGGGGGCAGTGTTCTGGATCACTGCGTTGAGAAACACATGATGGTGTCTCCGCGGTGTTGGATGTTTTGGTCTCCATGAGGTCAATCATCCGTGCCTTTATAGACTTTCTACTAGGCACTGCTCCTGAGTTTCTTACTCCACACTGATGAGGAGCAAAAACCCCAAAACAGCTGTCTGTGGACGGATACCATGCTTGGCATAGGTGGTTTTCCTTTATTGGATGTTTTCCTTTATTGGATGCTGCCCTTCCGTTGGTTGTTCCTTCCCGGGGAAAGGCCTGGCTATTCACTGCCTGCGTTGAGAAACACGTGATGGTGTCTCCGCAGCTCCTCTACATGCATTTGCATATTTGGGGGCAGTGTTCTGGATCACTGCGTTGAGAAACATGTGATGGTGTCTCCGCGGTGTTGGATGTTTTGGTCCCCACGAGGTCAATCATCCGTGCCTTTACACACAGGGTTAATGGCAGTGTTAGCGGACCGCGTTATGCCGCAGTGTAACGCACTCTGTTAACGCTGCTATTAACCCTGTGTGACTAACTTTTTACTATTGACGCTGCCGATGCAGCATCAATAGTAAAAAGATCTAATGTTAAAAATAATAAAAAATTAAAAAAAGTTATATACTCACCGTCCATCGGCCCCTCGGATCCAGAAAAGGCCTTTCCCACTCCTCGCAACGTTCCGGCGACCGCTCCATGCATTGCGATCTCACGACATGATGACTTAGCGGTCTAGCGAGATCGCTTTGTCATCATCTCGCGAGACCGCAATGCACTCTTGGGACTGAAGCGTACAAGGAACATTGGTAAACGCTTCGCCTGGATCCTGGGGCCAACAGAAGGTGAGTATATAACTATTTTTTATTTTAATTATTTTTTTAACAGGAATATGATGCCCACATTGCTATAAACTATGTGGGCTGTGCAATATACTACACGGGCTGTGCAATATACTACCTGAGCTGTGCAATATACCAGGTGGCTGTGCAATATACTATGTTTCTGTGCTATATACTACGTGGGCTGTGCAATATACTAGGTGGCTGTGCAATATACTACATGGGCTGTGCAATATACTACGTGGGCTGTGCAATATACTATGTGGGCTGTGCAATATACTAGGTGGCTGTGCAATATACTATGTGTCTGTGCTATATACTACGTGCGCTGTGCAATATACTACATGGGTTGTGCAATATACATACATGCACACCTTATACTGTCTCGCCGCATCTCCATCACATTGGTAAATATGAGGTTATCATACTTTACATAATATCAGTACAACATGAATAATACTAATAGAATAGCAGAGGTTTATTTTTTTTACCAATAAGCATGCCCACTATGAGAGATCTCTAGCCTCTTTGCACATTTCTTTCCATTCCTTTCCCATTAACCCACCCTTCTAAATGTGAAGCTCTGTATTCCAATGGAGCATCCCAGAGCAATCCTCAAGTTTGATTGTTTTGGGGAGGATTCCACAAAGTTTAGAAATCACATGGGAGATTTGCCAAGTCTTCCAAGAGTCAGGGAGGTCCATACGAAAATAACGTTGTTAATTGATGTAGGTTTGACGGCTGGGATCCACACTGAGTGACAGAACAGGATACTTTTATCCATGCAAGAATGGATGAGCACTAGTGTTGAGCATTCCGATACCGCAAGTATCGGGTATTGGCCGATACTTGCGGTATCGGAATTCGGATACCGAGATCCGATACTTTTGTGGTATCGGGTATCGGTATCGGATCCATAGGGATGTGTAAAATAAAGAATTAAAATAAAAAATATTGATATATTCACCTCTCCGGCGGCCCCTGGACATCACGCTGGTAACCGGCAGGCTTCTTTGTTTAAAATGAGCGCCTTTAGGACCTGCGAATGAAGTCGCGGCTTCTGATTGGTCGCGTGCCGCTCATGTGACCGCCACGCGACCAATCAGAAGCCGTGACGTCATTCTCATTCACTAAACTCCTAATTCTAGGAATTAAGGACCTGCGAATGACATCGCGGCTTCTGATTGGTCGCGTGGCGGTCACATGAGCGGCACGCGACCAATCAGAAGCCGCGACGTCATTCGCAGGTCCTAAAGGCGCTCATTTTAAACAAAGAAGCCTGCCAGTTACCAGCGAGATGTCCAGGGGCCGCCGGAGAGGTGAATATATCAATATTTTTTATTTTAATTCTTTATTTTACACCTTAATATGGATCCCAGGGCCTGAAGGAGAGTTTCCTCTCCTTCAGACCCTGGGAACCATGAGGATACCTTCCGATACTTGGTGTCCCATTGACTTGTATTGGTATCGGATATCGGTATCGGCGATATCCGATATTTTTCGGGTATCGGCCGATACTATCCGATACCGATACTTTCACGTATCGGACGGTATCGCTCAACACTAATGAGCACCAATACACATGCTCGATTACCGCTCCAGTCAATTTCTGGAGCAGTTTAGAGAGCCAGCGTATGGATCACCATATGCTCCACCCCATAGAATAATGGTGCCTGCGGGAGATCTCTGGCTGGGGAGGGAGGTCACTTAGATAAGAGTGATCTGTCATTCAATGACTAGAGGAAATGGAAGAGTCCACAGACGTGTGAGTGCAGGGCCAAGTCATCTGCACTTTTGGCTTGTTAACACAAAAATTGGAAGAATGATTACTAGGGAATGGAATAGAATATGGAAAAAACAAGGGTCTGAAATTAACTGGCATAACAGTAACTAAAAGGTAAATTGTCACTAGAAAAAAACATTATTAATTTGTAGATATGAGGTTAATCTGCAGGTTAATAGACTTATTAACCTACCCAGCTGAATGTTGAGGGGACAAAAATTAATTTTATTCCCCCGACAATGTTCAGGTTTCAGTCATGGGGCGGTGCCAGTACAAGGTCAACTTGTTGTAGCCACGTCCCGACTGACACTGGTTCTGCATTGGGGTCAGCTGTCAGTCAGCACTGGGGTTGCAGTTACAGCCGCCACTATCTATATTCATAGCAGTGACTTAACCCACACCGGCGCAGCCCCGTGACTGAAAGTTGAATGCCTCCAGTAGGAAGAAAAGCTAATTTTCTACCGGCAGCGTTCAGGTAAGTGTGGGTGCCAAGGAGGTTAATAATGGTATTAATCTACAGATTAAACTCATATTTACAGGTAAATATCATTTTTTCTAGAGACAGGTTCCCTTTAACAAAGATAAGTTCAGTTGGCGATACTAAAATCTGCTTATAGGTTCCCTTTAACATTCATTTCTGTTCCGTTTTTCATTGTGTATTGCTCATCACCAAGTGGAACTGCCAGTGCTGCTATGAGTGGTGGCCAAAAATATGCAGTGCTCGCAAGCTCTTTGCCCCTCTGAGCTTGTAAGCACTGCACTGGGGTTGACAGGTAATTGTTGGGACACAATGTTAGTTTCTGATCCTGGCCATCTTCAATTTCTCTGTTCTTCGAATCCTGCAGAAACAAAACTGCCACATAAAACATCGTTGGAGCATACACAGGCCAGCAGCCCTCTTCTATAGACAAGAAGCAAGAAGGGAGGAAGGGAGACAGAGTGATGGTGCTCTCCGGCATAAGAAGATGACCACTAGAATATAGAACAGAAAACAGTAGCATAAATAAAATATAATTTAAAAAAAAAAGAAAAATACACCTTTTTCTTACACAACATATAATCCTATTAACTTGGAAAATAAATCCATAGCATTGTATGTGACGATTGTTGTCTGTCATAAAACAAAAAATTTGGAATAAAAACTGCAGAGAACTTGCCTAATATGAATTATACACATCACCTACCTTAAGTAAATCAAAGCCTTGTACAACTGAGTGAACAAAAACGCAAAGAAAAACTAAGACCACCATAATGCAAAGAGGAGAATTAACACAATATTCATTTCCTCAATGTCAAAATTGGCTTGGTTCTCAAAGGACTAAGCTCGAGAAAAGCATATAGAATTATAGTCTGATGCGTCAAGGAATGTTCCTTCTTCTTTCTTCGAAGACTTCTAATAATATCACATAATATCTTGTGATAACACAATCCCATCCCCTCTAGTATCCCATCAGATCCAAAGTGAACATATAGCATCTCTCGTCAATCTTACCAGTGATATATTTATCATGGTCATTCAATCTTCAACAATTTTCGCCAAGAGGATCGGAATGAACATCTCCATTACTGTCATCACTGAAATGGAAGACAACTTTTTCCCTATAGATAGACCCCGTCTATATGTATGTCGATATGTGTAGATCAACATAGAAGCATTTCGAAACTGTACATTAGTCACATTTCCAACAATATAATAACATGTAATGTCTTATTACGCCACTTTGCCTCCTGTGATCATTCCGGCCACATTTGATGCTTTTAGCTGCTGTTTTATTTACAAAATAGTTCTTCCCGCCGGCAAGAAAGATGAAAGCTTCATTGCCTTTTTATAAAGGCTAATACATATTTCAGCACCAGATGATTATATCTTTTCCTGCTTGAAGAGCTTCATTTTCCGGGGAGTGTTAGAAAGAGCGAATAGGTTATGAATTGTATAATGTGTGTCTGCTTTTCACACTCTCATGCAGGTTTATATTTGATATCTACTGTTACAAAGATGTGGTCCCGTACAAGCCATGACCAAAGTTTTAGCAAGGCTCTGCTTAAAATATAGAACATGTTGTGTTAGCTTTTATCTAATGACCCCAACCAGGGCAGAGTAACTTGTTCCTTGCTCTTGGTTCATAGTACATGAAAAAATGCCTCTCTGACCCCCTATAACTATAAGTGTTCCTCTACTGTGATTCCAGAAGTAATCCCTCAATCGTCAATCCTGTAGTAGAATCTAACGAATTTGCAAGTTTCATTGAAGTTTTGGCAAAAAGGATGATTTTTCTCACCAGGTCAAGTGGATTTGCTATGCTGAAGATCTAGATGTGCTGTACAGTCTGAAAGCATTGGCATAGCAAAACTGGATATTCTGGTTGGCAACTGGACAAAAATAAACAGTACAGCTGAATAGCAGATGGAACAGAGTGGAATAGCAGAGCTGGATAGGCAGAATGGAGGTGGAATGGCAGAAATGAGTATGCAGGACAGAAACTTTGGTATGGAACAGCAGACCTCCTGAGCATGCAGAGAGGCACATTGGACATAGAATGGCAGTGCTAAATATGTAGAGTGGCACTATAAAACAGTAGATCCAAGTATCCATTCATACATCTTGGAACATCATTGGTGAGTATGAACAGAGATACCTCGGAACAGTAAAGCCAAGTATACAGACAGGCACCTTCGAATAGCAGTGCCAAAAATGTAAAAAGGTATCGTGGAACAGTAAAGCCAAGTATGCAAACAGGCATTTAGGAACAGTAGAGATGGATTTTTCAAGAGACTCATTAGGAACAGCTGAAGCAGAGGCCAGCAGTAAAACAGAACAGAGTGTGTCAAGAAACTCACTTGGAACAGAGGAAGACGAGCACAGCAGTACAGCAGAGTAGTTTGTCAGGAGACTAGTGATGAGCGAGTGTGCTCGTTACTCAGGTTTTCCGAGCATGATCCGGTGTTCTCTGAGTATCTTGCGTGTGGTCGTAGATTATGTTTGTGGAGTGCCCCCTTGGGCAGCGGGGTACTCGGTACCGAGTCCTTTGGTTCACAGGGGAGATGTCACGGTGACTGACCTGGTCCGTGGCCCTTGGGACGTCCATGTGAAAGGGAAAGGTCTTTAAAGGGGAAATGTTCATGACGCCACCTGTGGTATTCGGTCAGGGTGACCGACGCTGCTTTAGGGGGGTCCACTGGGGTGATGGTATGGCAGCTAGATGGTATACCTTCCCACAGGCGAAGTATATCCCCAGAGCTTCCCAGTGTGTAGATGGTGGATGGTGTGAGGCACAGTGAAGAAAGAGGATGCAAGGTTGCAGTCTCTTTACCTTTACTGAAGGTTTCAGCATCCACAGTCCAGGGCACCAGATAACAGGGCAGGCAGAGTCCGGCCGGTTTGGAGGAAAAACAAGAGTTCCTTGTCCGGCTAGAAGTCAGTAGCCTTCCTCTAGCACCGTGGTGTTGTAGTACCTTACTGCTAAGCATCTCATAAGGTCCTTACAGATGTTGTAGATGTTATGTCTCTCTCTCTGTCCCCCAGATGGATAGGACAAACCCATATAACCGGTGGCTTGAGGCGTTTTACAGGGACTCTATCATGCCCCAGCCTCTAAGCGGTGCCGCCTTGCCTCCTGGGTGTAGGGGCGGATAGGTAAAGTGAAACTAGCTGTCCTGCCAGTCTCTAGAGCAAGGCATAAAGGACTGTTGCTCCCTCGGTGTTCCGGCTACCGGGATCCTGCACCTCAAAAGGCGGCAGCCTGTGTAGGGCAGAACTCCTCCTGGTATCCACTCCTTTGCTATGACTTCTTCACCCTCTCTACAATACAATTCTCTTTCAGTGTCCCTTCTTAGAAACTGCCGCACTTAGGGCAGGCACAGCTTAGTGTCCTTCTGTCTCAGCCTCTGACAGGCTCCCACCCCTGTCAGGGACCAACTATCTGAGCCAAGCTCAGCCAGCAACTGCCTAACTTAGTCCCCAGGCAACCAGTTTTACCTTAGTGTGGAGAGTGCCCTAATAAATAGGAGCATAGCTTCCCCTGGTGGCCTGGAGTGCGAAATGTGTTGCATGTTTGTGATACCTGGATTCGGTTGTCCTTCTTTGCCTCCAAACGTAACATCACTCCCACTAGAGGATAATGATATTACTGCAACGACCAGGACCCTGGGGCACTGCATTTGTGTCCCCGCAGCTTCATGATTTGTGGCTGTTAGACAACCTGAACACATGCAGGGATTGCCTGATAGGGAATTCTCACATGTATTCAGGTTATCTAAAAGCCGCAAATCATGCAAGTGTGGGGACACAAACATAATCTACGAGCATGCCCAAGATACTCTGAGAACACCCGAGCATGCTCGGAAATCTCGAGTAACAAGCACACTCGCTCATCATTACAGGAGACATTTGTAACAATAGAGTTAGGAGTGTGTTGTGAATTCTGTGGCTGAGTTCACTTCTGTGGTCACAAGTGGTATTGCAGTCTCTGGGCTTCCTCCCTCAGGTGTTTTGGTGAGCTCGTTGGCTGCCTTGCTATTTAGCTCCACCTGAGTCTGTCTTCCTTGCTCCTTGTCAATGTTCCAGTGTTGGATCTGAGCTACTGCATCTTGTGGGGGGCTGCCTATTCCTTTGGGGTATTTCTCTGAGGTAAGTCAGGCTTGTATTTCTATCTTCAGGCTAGTCAGCTCCTCAGGCAGTGCCGAGTTGCATAGGTAGTTATAGGCGCAATCCACTGCTGCTTATAGTTGTGTGAGGATAGATCAGGTACTGCAGTCTACAGAGATTCCACGTCTCAGAGCTCGTCCTATTGTTTTTGGTTATTGCCAGATCTCTGTATGTGCGCTGATTACTGCACGCTGTGTTGCCTGATTGCCAGCCATAACAGTACAAGGAGCCACACCAATGATTCCCAATAGAGGGAAAAAAGAAATCCTGACATCATTTTTTTTTCTTAGCTCTGTCTTCAGTCTTTTTTTTCCCCTAGACATTAGAGTGCTTCAGGACACAGCTGTGGACATGGATATTCAGGCTCTGTGCTCCTCAATGGATAATCTCGTTGTAAATGTACAAAAGATTCAAGATACTATTGATCAGAAATCGATGCTAGAACCAAGAATTCCGATTCCTGATTTGTTTTTTGGTGACAGAACTAAGTTCCTGAGCTTCAGAAATAATTGTAAGCTATTTTTGGCCTTGAAACCTCATTCTTCTGGTAATCCTATTCAACAGGTTTTGATTATTATTTCTTTTTTGCGCGGCGACCCACAGGACTGGGCGTTTTCTCTTGCGCCAGGAGACCCTGCATTGAGTAGTGTCGATGCGTTTTTCCTGGCGCTCGGATTGCTTTACGATGAGCCTAATTCAGTGGATCAGGCTGAGAAAAATCTGCTGGCTTTATGCCAGGGTCAGGATGATATAGAAGTATATTGTCAGAAATTTAGAAAGTGGTCAGTACTCACTCTGTGGAATGAATCTGCACTAGCGGCTTTGTTCAGAAAGGGTCTCTCTGAAGCTCTTAAGGATGTAATGGTGGGATTTCCTATGCCTGCTGGTTTGAATGAGTCCATGTCCTTGGCCATTCAGATCGGTCGTCGCTTGCGCGAGCGTAAATCTGTGCACCATCTGGCGGTATTGTCTGAGAGTAAACCTGAGCCTATGCAGTGCGACAGGACTATGACTAAAGTAGAACGGCAAGAACACAGACGTCTGAACAGACTGTGTTTCTATTGTGGTGATTCTACTCATGCTATTTCTAATTGTCCTAAACGCACTAGGCGGTTCGATAGCTCTGCCGTTATTGGTACTGTACAGTCCAAATTCCTTTTGTCCATTACCTTAATGTGCTCTTTGTCATCGTATTCTGTCATGGCGTTTGTGGATTCAGGCGCTGCCCTGAATCTGATGGATTTGGATTATGCTAAACGTTGTGGATTTTTCTTGGAGCCTTTGCGGTGTCCTATTCCGTTGAGAGGAATTGATGCTACACCTTTGGCCAAGAATAAGCCTCAGTACTGGGCCCAGCTGACCATGTGCATGGCTCCTGCACATCAGGAAGTTATTCGCTTTATGGTACTGCATAATTTGCATGATGTGGTCGTGTTGGGGTTGCCATGGCTACAAACCCATAATCCAGTATTGGATTGGAACTCTATGTCGGTAACCAGCTGGGGTTGTCAGGGAGTACATGGTGATGTTCCATTTTTGTCTATTTCGTCATCCATTCCTTCTGACATCCCAGAGTTCTTGTCGGACTTTCAGGATGTATTTGAAGAGTCCAAGTCTGATGCCCTACCTCCGCATAGGAATTGTGATTGTGCTATCGATTTGATTCCTGGTAGTAAATTCCCTAAGGGTCGTTTATTTAATTTGTCCGTACCTGAACACACCGCTATGCGCAGTTATGTGAAGGAGTCCCTGGAGAAGGGACATATTCGCCCATCGTCGTCACCATTGGGAGCAGGGTTCTTTTTTGTAGCCAAGAAGGATGGTTCGCTAAGACCGTGTATTGATTACCGCCTTCTTAATAAGATCACTGTTAAGTTTCAGTATCCCTTGCCATTGATTTCTGACTTGTTTGCTCGGATTAAGGGGGCTAGTTGGTTCACCAAGATAGATCTTCGTGGTGCGTATAATCTGGTGAAAATCAGGCAAGGAGATGAATGGAAAACGGCATTTAATACGCCCGAGGGTCATTTTGAGTATCTGGTGATGCCGTTCGGACTTGCCAATGCTCCATCTGTTTTTCAGTCTTTTATGCATGACATTTTCCGTGAGTATCTGGATAAATTCTTGATTGTTTACTTGGATGACATTTTGATCTTCTCAGATGATTGGGAGTCTCATGTGAAGCAAGTCAGAATGGTTTTCCAGGTACTGCGTGCTAATTCCTTGTTCGTGAAGGGATCAAAGTGACTCTTCGGTGTGCAGAAAGTTTCATTTTTGGGGTTCATCTTTTCCCCTTCTACTATCGAGATGGATCCGGTTAAGGTTCAGGCCATCCAGGATTGGACTCAGCCGACATCTCTAAAAAGTCTGCAGAAATTCCTGGGCTTTGCTAATTTTTATCGTCGCTTCATCAGTAATTTTTCTAGCATTGCCAGACCATTGACCGATTTGACCAAGAAGGGTGCTGATTTGGTTAATTGGTCTTCTGCTGCCGTGGAAGCTTTTCAGGAGTTGAAGCGTCGTTTTTGCTGTGCCCCTGTGTTGTGTCAACCTGATGTTTCTCTTCCGTTCCAGGTCGAGGTTGATGCTTCTGAGATTGGTGCAGGGGCGGTTTTGTCACAGAGAGGTTCTGGTTGCTCAGTGTTCAAACCATGTGCTTTCTTTTCCAGGAAATTTTCTGCTGCTGAGCGTAATTATGATGTGGGCAACCGAGAGTTGCTGGCCATGAAGTGGGCATTCGAGGAGTGGCGTCATTGGCTTGAGGGTGCTAAGCATCGCGTGGTGGTTTTGACTGATCATAAGAACCTTACTTATCTTGAGTCTGCCAAGCGCTTGAATCCTAGACAGGCCCGTTGGTCGTTATTTTTTGCTCGTTTTGATTTTGTGGTTTCATACCTTCCGGGCTCTAAAAATGTGAAGGCGGATGCTCTGTCTAGGAGTTTTGTGCCCGACTCTCCGGGGTTATCTGAGCCGGCGAGTATCCTCAAGGAAGGAGTCATTGTGTCTGCCATCTCCCCTGATTTGCGGAGAGTGTTGCAGAAATTTCAGGCTAATAAACCTGATCGTTGTCCGGCCGAGAAACTGTTCGTCCCTGATAGGTGGACTAGTAAAGTTATCTCTGAACTTCATTGTTCGGTGCTGGCCGGTCATCCAGGAATCTTTGGTACCAGGGAGTTGGTTGCTAGATCCTTCTGGTGGCCATCTCTGTCACGGGATGTGCGTGCTTTTGTGCAGTCCTGTGGAATTTGTGCTAGGGCTAAGCCCTGCTGTTCACGTGCCAGTGGGTTGCTTTTGCCCTTGCCGGTCCCGAAGAGGCCTTGGACACATATTTCGATGGATTTCATTTCTGACCTTCCCGTTTCTCAAAAAATGTCGGTCATTTGGGTGGTCTGTGATCGCTTTTCTAAAATGGTCCATCTGGTGCCCTTGGTTAAATTGCCTTCCTCCTCTGATTTGGTGCCTTTGTTCTTCCAGCATGTGGTTCGTTTACATGGCATTCCTGAGAATATTGTTTCTGACAGAGGTTCCCAGTTTGTCTCGAGGTTCTGGCGAGCCTTTTGTGGTAGGATGGGCATTGACCTATCTTTCTCCTCGGCCTTCCATCCTCAGACTAATGGCCAGACCGAACGAACCAATCAGACCTTGGAAACATATCTGAGATGTTTTGTTTCCGCTGACCAGGATGATTGGGTGTCATTTTTGCCGTTGGCTGAGTTCGCCCTTAATAATCGGGCCAGCTCGGCTACCTTGGTCTCTCCATTTTTCTGCAATTCTGGGTTCCATCCTCGTTTCTCTTCAGGACAGGTTGAGTCTTCGGACTGTCCTGGTGTGGATTCTGTGGTGGACAGGTTGCAGCAGATCTGGACTCAGGTGGTGGACAATTTGACCTTGTCCCAGGAGAAGGCTCAGCTTTTCGCTAATCGCAGACGCCGTGTGGGACCCCGACTTCGTGTTGGGGATCTGGTTTGGTTATCTTCTCGTCATATTCCTATGAAGGTTTCCTCTCCTAAATTTAAACCTCGTTTTATTGGTCCGTATAGGATTTCTGAGATTCTCAATCCGGTGTCTTTTCGTCTGACCCTCCCAGACTCCTTTTCCATACATAATGTATTCCATAGGTCGTTGTTGAGGAGATACGTGGCACCTATGGTTCCATCTGTGGAGCCTCCTGCCCCTGTTTTGGTGGAGGGGGAATTGGAGTATATTGTGGAGAAGATTTTGGATTCTCGTGTCTCTAGACGGAAACTCCAGTATCTGGTCAAATGGAAGGGTTATGCTCAGGAAGATAATTCCTGGGTTTTTGCCTCTGATGTCCATGCCCCAGATCTTGTTCGTGCCTTTCATGTGGCTCATCCTGGTCGGCCTGGGGGTTCTGGTGAGGGTTCGGTGACCCCTCCTCAAGGGGGGGGTACTGTTGTGAATTCTGTGGCTGAGTTCACTTCTGTGGTCACAAGTGGTATTGCAGTCTCTGGGCTTCCTCCCTCAGGTGTTTTGGTGAGCTCGTTGGCTGCCTTGCTATTTAGCTCCACCTGAGTCTGTCTTCCTTGCTCCTTGTCAATGTTCCAGTGTTGGATCTGAGCTACTGCATCTTTCCTTGGGCCTGCTGCTCTGCTAGATAAGTGCTTCTAGTTTGTTTTCTGTTTTTTCTGTCCAGCTTGCTATTAACTTTTGCTGGAAGCTCTGAGAAGCAAAGGGGTGCACCGCCGTGCTGTTAGTTCGGCACGGTGGGTCTTTTTGCCCCTTTGCGTGGTTTTCGTTTTAGGGTTTTTTGTAGACTGCATAGTTCTCTTTGCTATCCTCGCTCTGTCTAGAATATCGGGCCTCACTTTGCTGAATCTATTTCATTCCTACGTTTGTCTTTTCATCTTGCTAACAGTCATTATATGTGGGGGGCTGCCTATTCCTTTGGGGTATTTCTCTGAGGTAAGTCAGGCTTGTATTTCTATCTTCAGGCTAGTCAGCTCCTCAGGCAGTGCCGAGTTGCATAGGTAGTTATAGGCGCAATCCACTGCTGCTTATAGTTGTGTGAGGATAGATCAGGTACTGCAGTCTACAGAGATTCCACGTCTCAGAGCTCGTCCTATTGTTTTTGGTTATTGCCAGATCTCTGTATGTGCGCTGATTACTGCACGCTGTGTTGCCTGATTGCCAGCCATAACAGGAGTGCTAGTGAAACAAAATGGAGTTCCTTGGAGTAGTAGTGGGACACACTTAACTACCTGAATTCTATCTTATAAAGCCTTAACATCAGAGGTGTGAACCAGGTTACTTTAATAACCAATCATCTACAAGAAGAGAGAAAGCAGCCATCTGAGGAGGAAGATGAAGAGCCTTGTCTATGGGTAACTGGTGGTAAGCATCAGCCTGTTCCTCACAACCTATCTTTACTGTTGTGCTGTCACACACTAAATGTACACTTTTTTAGTGTTTTCTGGCTATCTCTCCCTATTTCTATGGCCAAAATTTTGAGTTGTGACGTATACTCACTATCCAGGGTCACCACAAACTGAGTGTTGCATTTCCTGCTTCTGTTTTTACACAATCTATGATAATTAATGCAAAAAAACAATAGTTTAACATATGTCATTAGAAAAAAACTTACTTTATTTTATCTTCATTTTAAAATATCACAATGTGGAAACATGATGCGTATCGACGAAGCAATGCTCATAGCCATACGACTAACATCGTTGCATGGTCAAAACCCGTATTCCTAAAATTTCCTTAAAAACATATAAAATATATTTTTCTCATCTATATTTCTAATAAATAATGTTATTATTAATAATAACACAAATGAAAATAAGAGTACGCTTTTCAGGTCATTGTGAAACATAAAGACCCTAACATAGACCCTAATAGTTGCCTAAAGTTGACCATACACTAGGAAATCAGAATGGCCATACAAGCCAATTTTCACCATTTTATGCTGACTGATGAGACCCATATGTCATACTAATAAGATGAATAATGATGTCACGCTGTAAGCGGCTAAAAAGAGGCAGGACGGAGTACTGGAACCCGCACCTGTCCCTACCACCTTAATGGGGCCCTGGCTTTTCCTTATCTCGGGGGTACCTATGATGGTTAGGAGGCCCGAGCCACCAGCGTATCCTTGTCTCCTGTGCAGGCCCTATCAGGGCCCCCCTCTCCCCCCAAGGGAGGTGGACTGCACCAGTGTATAAATACAAAAAATAACAGGGTATACAGACAAGGTAACTAAAAGTCTCAAACTCACCAAATGCTTACACAACCACAGAGGAACACAGAGAAGGGAAGAGAAGGAATAAACTTAGGAAGGAAAACAGGTTTAACATGCAACCAAAACAGCAGACACCAATCTCTGTAAATAAACCTCCAACACCAACACTGCGCTCCTTCAACCTCCAAGCCAGGCAATAGAACTGATCACTGACAATAGCTGAAGTCAAGACTGGGTCTATATAGAGGACCAGATTACAAAATCCACTTCAGCTAGGAGAGACCCAGCTCTCAGCAATAAGGTTAACTCCTGCACTGCTGACACAAAGCAGCCAGGTCAGAATACAGGTGAAGAGCTTCTGTTCACTGTGTGTGAACGAGGCCCCGAGCGCTGCGGTCCTCTGGAACCTCTCTGTCGCGGTAGCCCCGTGACAAATGATCAATATAAAATTTCTGGCACAAAGTTGACCTACTATAGTAGACTTTTTGGGTCATGGTCAGGGCTCATAGTTAGAAAAACCTTCATGTCAAACATCAGATCTAGATCATATGGGAAACTCAGAGCAGGTCACAGACAGAAGATAGTGATGGGTGATTTATTGTTTTAAAAAAATTGTCCACCCCTGAAAATTTTTCTGAAAACCACCTATCATGCTCAAAAATAATAAAAACATTGCATACTCATCTAACAATTCCTCGGACACTAATTTTACACTGCTGTCCAATTCTCTTGCCTGTCCAACCAAAACAAGATGTAGGGTTGGACTAAAGAGCTATGGGGGATGGGTAAATTGAAATCCCTTTGTTGTAATATTTTTAGGCATACTGAGTGATTTTTCAAAAATGTTTCAAGACTAGACAACCCCATTAACATAACTTTTAACTTTAGCATTTAGTTTGTTTTTTTTTACTCCAAAACATCAAACTTAAAAAATCATCAATGAATGACGAGTCATTCAGGAAATGGCTTTTATTATATTTTTTGTTGTTTTTATTATTTAGATTTTGCTTATTCCAAACTTGATTTGTTTAGCTACATCAAAGTCATGGACGAAGTAGGGTCAGCCATAAATAAAAAGAAAAAAAAGTGTCATACCTGTTTGAGAGTCTATCAGATGATTGAGAAGTCTACCGATGTGACAAGCTACTACGGTAGACCATATTTTTAAGTCTCAACCATGTATTTAGGTTTCAGCACAATGTCTGATATTTAAGGATAACTAAATAATTAGAAAAAACTAGTAAAGGTAATAACTTGCTAATTAAAAGAAACAACTAAGTCTTAATAATGCATTCACTCCGTTCCCAACGACACAGGTACAAAGTTATTACACTGCGGTAAATGAAACAGAGCGGAGAGTGGCAACAGATATTTTTTTTACCACTGAGATCGCACTCAGCTGATAAATACAAACAGAATGTACATTTAGCATTAACACGCTGTTAAATAAATAGCCTAAGAGAACCACAGGCAGCGAGAACGTCCACCGGGTGATGAATCTGGCCATCGAGCCTGTTTTAATCATTATCATTCATCCAGTGATTCCTCAAGTTGATAGCAGCAGAACGTATTGGCAAATTGTCCGTGATCATTTAACCATTGCTCTGCTGGCGAGAACAAGATGTCACTGATAGGGAAGCAAATAATAATACTGTTAAGAAACTCCTTCTACGTTTCTACTACATTAAAGGATTAGAAGATGCCTTGACCTGCATTAACCTATCCACTTAATACAGGCTGAGAATTTAATCCACACAAAGGAATAAGGATGCGGTGAAGTTTAGAAACCAAAATGTAGACTCTTCCTCAATCTCATCTTCTCTTTTGATTCTATTTTCTCTCAAGTTAAAATTGAGAAATGAATAGACATATTCTTTGCACATCCCAAGAGCTCAGCCATGTCCTTCCTCGTTGTCCTTACTGTTCTGTGTCTGGCTCTAAAACAATTGTCTGCAGCAGAAGCCTCCTGCCCCAAACATGTCTACAACAGTATACAAGGAATCGACTCTATTAAAAATAAGGCGTAAAAAACTATCTGTATGTAATAATATTGAAATTGTATGCAAGTCCATGCAACTTTAAAACAATTTTCACAGAAATAGTGCAACCACTTATGGTCAGAATTTTGACAAAATTTCCCAGGTCAGTTCCCATATTGAGACCACAACACAAAGATTGTTACCTGGAAATTAATGGATCGTTTCATGGTGAATTGAGTTAGATTTGAATTGCGCAAGAAATTTGTACTCATCAGAACTAATGATGAGCGAACGTACTTGGCTAATGTCTTATTTGAGCATGCTCGGGTGTTATTTGAGCATTTGGGAGTGCTCGTATATTGTTCAGTTGTTAGACAGCCTGAACACATGTGGGGACTGCATTACAAGCAGGCAATCCCCACATATTTTGAGGCTGTCTAACAACCGCAAATAATGCAGCTGCAGGGACTCGAGCATAATTTTCGAGTACTAACAGATACTATTCGCTAAAATCAAGATAAATTACAGCCTTCCATTGTTCTTGATTCATTTTAGGGCCAAGAAGGGATTAAAAAAAAATAATTGTTATCCTCACCTTGCCCATCACTAGTCCTGAATGTCACGCTCGCGCCCAGACTGGTTGGCGCGGGCATACGGGGGTGGGTGTGGCCCCACTGGACCACAGACCAAACTTCCCTGGAAGGTGCGTAACTAAGTAGCTTCCTAGGTGTTCGCTGGAGCCTCTGATGGTGAAGTCAGACATGTGCAATAGGAAGCTACCAGGTACCACTCCAGGGTGGTGTCTGGCTGTGGCTGCTTATCCCACCAGGGAATGGAACATAGACAGGCAAGCGGGCACGGCTGGCACTCTGGCAGACAGGCGGGCATGGCTTGGACACAGGCAGACAGACGGGTACAACAGAGACACTGGCAGGCAGGCTGGCACGTCTGGCTCTCTGGTAGGCAGGCAGGTACGGCTGGCTCTCTGGCAGGACAGGCGGACAAGGCTGGTACACTGGAAGAAATGGCAGGGACCTTGCTCTGCAGACAGGTATGTAAAACAGGTAAGAACCTGTACAGACAGGAGGAATTAAGAAAAGGTTGAGGAAGACCGCAAGAGCAGATGCAGAGCGAAATTATAGGAGCTAGAGCCAATAACAGAGATGCCGGAGGTGGAGCCATGAGTTGGAGGCGGAGCCAAGCGCAGAAATGCAGGAGGCGGAGCCAAGAGCTGGAGGTGGAGCCAAGTGCAGAAACGCAGGAGGTGGAGCCAACAGCAGGAGAAGTAGAACCGCAAAGAGCGGAGCCAGGTAGAACCACAAGGAGCGGAACCGCAGAGCGAAGCCACAGAGTGCAGAGCAAGGTCAGAATGAAGCCACAGAGTGCAGAGCAAGGTCAGAGTGCAGAGCAAAGTCACTGAGAGCAGAGCTAGAGCTAAGCCACAGAGTGCAGACCTAAGTGCAGAGCAAGACACAGAGTGCAGAGCCGAGAGAAAAGCCACAGAGTGCAAAGCAAGGTAACAGAATACAGAGCAAGGAGCAAAGCAAGACACAGAGAACACACAGGAGGGAAAGGAAATCAAGACAGGGATATAAACGAACAAAGGAACAGGACTAGACTAAGACAGATTCAGGAACAAGACAAAGAACAGAGACATGGACACAAGCCAGGGTACGATGCCCCTCTGGGTGGCGTACATAGGCCAGGGTACAAAGCCCCACTGGGTGGCTACACAAGGACATAGGCCAGGGTACAAAGCCCCACTGGGTGGCGGAACACAAGAGTCACAGAGACATGGCCTGGCACTTCAGAAGCTAAGAACTGACTGAAGGAGTAAGTTGCACAGGTCCCCACCAATGGGTGGGGATGTCTTAAATACCGGAAGCCTCATGGCGATTGGCCAGGGACACCTTAGCAAGGTGCACACAGTCTCTATAAGAAACAGGAGTTGCTGGCACCGCCCCCCCTATGCACACAGACAGAGCATGCACAGAGCAAACAGCAGACATGAGGCACACAGCATGGAGCTGGCAGCAGAAAGAAGTCACCACAAGACCCGAGAAGTAAGTGAATTTGATTGTAATGCAGGTGGGGGATGGGAGGCCATGCAGTGATGCCAGCAGGGTTGTTACTCTGATATTATAGTTCTCTGGCCGGTCCTCCATTAATTTGCTTTCTCTTCCAGCTCCAGTCTTCTCTTCAGTCTTTAGTCTTCTTCACTCTTTGGTGCCCCTGGCGCTAAATAAGCCTCAAGTGGTATCGTGATGTTAACTGGAGACTCACATTATGATGTAATTTTAGGCTTTGTGAGCATAGGAGGTGCCCAATGGTGAAGAAGACTGAAGACAGAGGAGAAGACTTAAGGTAAAGGGAAGAAGAAAGCTACTGGGGTATCGGCCAAGGAGCTGCGGAGATAAGACATATAAGGGGTAAATTGAACTTAATATTTTTAAACCTCTCCATTTATTATGCTCTAACCTCAGAGCAGGAAAGAGCTTTTACTAGCCATTCAATTAATGTCGCATGATACAAATCGAATTTCCAGGCCAAATTTGGTAGAATCTGGAGAAATAAATTTTATCAGATTCGCTCATCTCTATTCTTAATTGTTTAGTTCCTGACTTGTCTCATATCCCAATGTCGTTTCATGTCTAAAATGTAAAGAACTAGATTAGGAAAACATTTCCTCCAGTCATCATGATTGGAAGGCAACTCAGTAAACTAGGAGCCCTCCCCCAGAGCTCTGTCTAAGCTCCATCCCTAAATTGTCCGCAACTGAAAAGTTGAAACATTCAGATGGAAATTAGGGAGTAACTAAACTTTCTTTAACCCCTTCATGACCCAGCCTATTTTGACCTTAAAGACCTTGCCGTTTTTTGCAATTCTGACCAGTGTCCCTTCATGAGGTAATAACTCAGGAACGCTTCAATGGATCCTAGCGGTTCTGAGATTGTTTTTTCGTGACATATTGGGCTTCATGTTAGTGGTAAATTTAGGTCAATAAATTCTGTGTTTATTTGTGATAAAAACGGAAATTTGGCGAAAATTTTGAAAATTTCGCAATTTTCACATTTTGAATTTTTATTCTGTTAAACCAGAGAGTTATGTGACACAAAATAGTTAATAAATAACATTTCCCACACGTCTACTTTACATCAGCACAATTTTGGAAACAAAATTTTTTTTTGCTAGGAAGTTATAAGGGTTAAAATTTGACCAGCGATTTCTCATTTTTACAACGAAATTTACAAAACCATTTTTTTTAGGGACCACCTCACATTTGAAGTCAGTTTGAGGGGTCTATATGGCTGAAAATACCCAAAAGTGACACCATTCTAAAAACTGCACCCCTCAAGGTGCACAAAACCACATTCAAGAAGTTTATTAACCCTTCAGGTGCTTCACAGCAGCAGAAGCAACATGGAAGGAAAAAATGAACATTTAACTTTTTAGTCACAAAAATGATTTTTCAGCAACAATTTTTTTATTTTCCCAATGGTAAAAGGAGAAACTGAACCACGTACGTTGTTGTCCAATTTGTCCTGAGTACGCTGATACCTCATATGTGGGGGTAAACCACTGTTTGGGCGCACGGCAGGGCTTGGAAGGGAAGGAGCGCCATTTGACTTTTTGAATGAAAAATTGGCTGCACTCTTTAGCGGACACCATGTCACATTTGGAGAGCCCCCGTGTGCCTAAAAATTGGAGCTCCCCCACAAGTGACCCCATTTTGGAAACTAGACGCCCCAAGGAACTTATCTAGATGCATAGTGAGCCCTTTAAACCCCCAGGTGCTTCACAAATTGATCCGTAAAAATGAAAAAGTACTTTTTTTTCACAAAAAAATTCTTTTAGCCTCAATTTTTTCATTTTCACATGGACAACAGGATAAAATGGATCCTAAAATTTGTTTGGCAATTTCTCCTGAGTACACCGATACTTCACATGTGGGGGTAAACCACTGTTTGGGCACATGGTAAGGCTCGGAAGGGAAGGAGCGCCATTTGACTTTTTGAATGAAAAATTATCTCCATCGATAGCGGACACCATGTCGCGTTTGGAGAGACCCTGTGTGCTTAAACATTGGAGCTCCCCCACAAGTGACCCCATTTTGGAAACTGGACCCCCCAAGGAACTTATCTAGATGCCTAGTGAGCACTTTAAACCCTCAGGTGCTTCACAAATTGATCCGTAAAAATGAAAAAGTACTTTTTTTTCACAAAAAATTTATTTTCGCCTCAATTTTTTCATTTTCACATAGGCAATAGGATAAAATGGATCCTAAAATTTGTTGAGCAATTTCTCCCGAGTACGCCGATACCTCATATGTGGGGGTAAACCACTGTTTGGGCACACGGCAGGGCTCGGAAGGGAAGGCGCGCCTTTTAACTTTTTGAATGGAAAATTAGCTCCAATTGTTAGCGGACACCATGTCGCATTTGGAGAGCCCCTGTGTGCCTATGCAATGGAGCTCCCCCACAAGTGACCCCATTTTGGAAACTAGACCCCCCAAGGAACTTATCTAGATGCATACTGAGCACTTTAAACCCCCAGGTGCTTCACAGAAGTTTATAATGCAGAGCCATGAAAATAAAAAATAATTTTTCTTTTCTCAAAAATGATTTTTTAGCCTGGAATTTCCTATTTTGCCAATGGTAATAGGAGAAATTGGACCACAAATGTTGTTGTCCAGTTTGTCCTGAGTATGCAGATACCCCATATGTGGGGGTAAACCACTGTTTGGGCGCACGGCAGGGCTCAGAAGGGAAGGCACGCCATTTGGCTTTTTAAATGGAAAATTATCTCCAATCATTAGCGGACACCATGTCGCGTTTGGAGAGCCCCTGTGTGCCTAAACATTGGAGATCCCCCACAAATTACCCCATTTTGGAAACTAGACCCCCAAAGGAACTAATCTAGATGTGTAGTGAGCACTTTGAACCCTCAAGTGCTTCACAGAAGTTTATAACGCAGAGCCATGAAAATAAAAAAAAAAAATTATTTTCTCAAAAATGAATTTTAGCCCGCAATTTTTTATTTTCCCAAGGGTAACAGGAGAAATTTGACCCCAAAAGTTGTTGTCCAGTTTCTCCTGAGTACGCTGATACCCCATATGTGGGGGTAAACCACTGTTTAGGCACATGCTGGGGCTCGGAAGTGAAGTAGTGACGTTTTGAAATGCAGACTTTGATGGAATGCTCTGCGGGCGTCACGTTGCGTTTGCAGAGCCCCTGATGTGGCTAAACAGTAGAAACCCCCCACAAGTGACCCCATTTTGGAAACTAGACCCCGAAAGGAACTTATCTAGATGTGAGGTGAGCACTTTGAACCCCCAAGTGCTTCACAGAAGTTCATAACACAGAGCAGTGAAAATAATAAATACGTTTTCTTTCCTCAAAAATAATTTTTTAGCCCAGATTTTTTTATTTTCCCAAGGGTTACAGGAGAAATTGGACCACAAAAGTTGTTGTCCAGTTTCTCCTGAGTACGCTGATACCCCATGTGTGGGGGTAAACCACTGTTTGGGCACACGTGGGGGCTCAGAAGGGAAGTAGTGACTTTTGAAATGCAGACTTTGATGGAATGGTCTGCGGGCGTCACATTGCGTTTGCAGAGCCCCTGGTGTGCCTAAACAGTAGAAACCCCCCACAAGTGACCCCATTTTGGAAACTAGACCCCCAAAGGAACTTATCTAGATGTGTGGTGAGCACTTTCAACCCCCAAGTGCTTTACAGAAGTTTATAACGCAGAGCCGTGAAAATAATAAATACGTTTTCTTTCCTCAAAAATAATTTTTTAGCCCAGAATTTTTTATTTTCCCAAGGGTTACAGGAGAAATTGGACCACAAAAGTTGTTGTCCAGTTTCTCCTGAGTACGCTGATGCCCCATGTGTGGGGGTAAACCACTGTTTGGGCACACGTGGGGGCTCAGAAGGGAAGTAGTGACTTTTGAAATGCAGACTTTGATGGAATGGTCTGCGGGCGTCACGTTGCGTTTGCAGAGCCCCTGGTGTGCCTAAACAGTAGAAACCCCCCACAAGTGACCCCATTTTGGAAACTAGACCCCCCAAGGAACTTATCTAGATATGTGGTGAGCACTTTGAACCCCCAAGTGCTTCACAGACGTTTACAACGCAGAGCCGTGAAAATAAAAAATCATTTTTCTTTCCTCAAAAATGATGTTTTAGCAAGCAATTTTTTATTTTCTCAAGGGTAACAGGAGAAATTGGACCCCAGTAATTGTTGCGCAGTTTGTCCTGAGTATGCTGGTACCCCATATGTGGGGGTAAACCACTGTTTGGGCACACGTCGGGGTTCGGAAGTGAGGGAGCACCATTTGAATTTTTGAATACAAGATTGGCTGGAATCAATGGTGGCGCCATGTTGCGTTTGGAGACCCCCTGAAGTGCCTAAACAGTGGAAACCCCTCAATTCTACCTCCAACACACCCCTAACCCTTATCCCAACTGTAGCCGTAACCCTAATCACAACCCTAACCCCAACACACCCCTAACCACAACCCTAACCCCAACACACCCCTAACCCTAACCACAACCCTAATTCCAACCCAACTCTAAGGCTATGTGCCAACGTTGCGGATTCGTATGAGATTTTTCAGCATCATTTTTGAAAAATCCGCGGGTAAAAGGCACTGCGTTTTACCTGTGGATTTACCGTGGATTTCCAGTGTTTTTTGTGCGGATTTCACCTGTGGATTCCTATTGAGGAACAGGTGTAAAACGCTGCGGAATCCGCACAAAGAATTGGCATGCTGCGGAAAATACAACGCAGCGTTCCCGCGCGGTATTTTCTGCACCATGGGCACAGCGGATTTGGTTTTCCATATGTTTACATGGTACTGTAAACCCGATGGAACTCTGCTGCGGATCCGCAGCGGCCAATCCGCACCGTGTGCACATAGCCTAATTCTAAAGGTATGTGCACACGCTGCGGAAAACGCTGCGGATCCGCAGCAGTTTCCCATGAGTTTACAGTTCAATGTGAACCTATGGGAACCAAAAATCGCTGTACACATGCTGCGGAAAAACTGCACGGAAACGCAGCGGTTTACATTCCGCAGCATGTCACTTCTTTCTGCGTATTCCGCAGCGGTTTTAGAACTGCTCCAATAGAAAATCGCAGTTGTAAAACCGCAGTGAAATGCGCAGAAAAACCGCGGTAAATCCACGATAAATCGGCAGCGGTTTAGCACTGTGGATTTTTCAAATCCGCTGCGGAAAAATCCGCATAGGACCAGAATACGTGTGCACATACCGAAACCCTAACCCTAGCCCTAACCCTACCCCTAACCCTACCCCTACCCCTAACCCTAGCCCTAACCCTACCCCTACCCCTAACCCTACCCCTAACCCTAACCCTACCCCTAACCCTAACCCTACCCCTAACCCTACCCCTAACCCTAACCCTAGTTCTTACCCCAACCTTAGTGAAAAAAAAAAAAATTCTTTATTTTTTTTATTGTCCCTATCTATGGGGGTGACAAAGGGGGGGGTCATTTACTATTTTTTTTATTTTGATCACTGAGATAGGATATATCTCAGTGATCAAAATTCACTCTGGAACGAATCTGCCGGCCGGCAGATTCGGCGGGCGCACTGCACATGCGCCCGCCATTTTGGAAGATGGCGGCGCCCAGGAAAGAAGACGGACGGACCTCGGGCGGCCAGGTAAGTATAAGGGGGGGGAGATCAGGGCACGGGGGGGGGCGTCGGAGCACGGGGGGGTGGATCGGATCATGGGGGGGGTGGATCGGAACACGGGAGGGAGGATTGGAGCACGGGGAAGGATTGGAGCACGGGGTGAGGGATCGCTGTGCGGGGGGGGTGGATCGGAGCACAGGGGGGTGTCGCTGTGTGCGGGGGGGGATCGGAGTGCGGGGGGGTTTGATTGCAGCACAGGGGGTGTGATTGGTGCACGGGGAAGCGGACAGGAGGACGGGGGAGCGGAGCACAGGACGGAGGGGAGCGGACCACAGATCGGGGGGCTGGGGGGGCGATCGGAGGGGTGGGGTGGGTGCACATAAGTGTTTCCAGCCATGGCCGATGATATTGCAGCATCGGCCATGGCTGGATTGTAATATTTCACCAGTTTTTTAGGTGAAATATTACAAATCGCTCTGATTGGCAGTTTCACTTTCAACAGCCAATCAGAGCGATCGTAGCCACGAGGGGGTGAAGCCACCCCCCCTGGGCTAAACTACCACTCCCCCTGTCCCTGCAGATCGGGTGAAATGGGAGTTAACCCTTTCACCCGGCCTGCAGGGACGCGATCTTTCCATGACGCATATGCTGCGTCATGGGTCGGAATGGCACCGACTTTCATGACGCAGCGTATGCGTCAAAGGTCGGGAAGGGGTTAAAATAATACATAATTTTGTCGAATATGGAAAGTTATGAAACTTTGCAAACCAATCATTAGGGAATGTGTCTTCATTTTTATAAAATAATTGCATGGAAGTGGTTTACAATACTCTGCTTTTCCCCCTTTCCCTCCTTCTATCTTCCACTTCTATCTGCCTTCAGCTGCATTTATATCACATGTAAAGCGCCATGAAATAAATGGCGCTATAACAATAAATAATAATAATAATAATAATAATATCAGAACATACTGATTTGAAGCACAGATGATGGCAGTGAGAAGGTCAGCACCTATGTCTCACTAATCCTAGGGTTAAGCTGCTGCAAGAAGCAAGCAAGTGCTGACTCGTTCACTGCCATCATCTGTACACCGTGTGATTACATTCTGATATTAATGCAGGCAAATAGACTGGGAATGAGCAATAGTTTAGAAGTAATTTGCATGCAATTGTTGTTTTTTTTACCCAAATGAAGTCAAATCCCCTAATAAAATGTTTTGCAAAGTTTCCTAATTTTCCATGCTGACCGCAATTATTAAAGAAATAAAAAATTCTCTTTAAATCTCAAGTTTTCTGGAAGACAGTTTTTTGAACATTCACTAAATTCTACAAACCAGTGCCGCCCCCCATATTAGAAATCACACCTATCTAATTTTCAGCTTCATCTCTGACCACCTCATTCCCTGCCTTCTTTAGACATGAGAACACTATAAACCTTAAGGAATGTCACATTCCGGGAGATTTCAGACAGCTTCCACAGGGCACAGGAGACTTGAGACCTAAGGCTTCAACGTTTCTGGACTTTCTAGCAGAATTGACAGGAATGATAACTACTCTCCTTTGGGTGAACACCTGGTTAATAGAGAATTAGTTCATCCATTAACTTCCACTGCTATCAACTGGTAGACGGCTAAACAAGTCCGTGTCCGAACAAACCTGTAATTCAAACAATTTTCTTCTGATAAAACACACACTTTTTACACACTCCAGTATTTTTTTTTCCATTTGTTTTTCTACTCCTGTAATCTCCGGTGACCTGTACATAAAATCAAACAGAATAAAAGAATAAAAGTTTCAATTCTCTTTCATGTCCCTTGACTGAGAAGCCATATTTACTCTGCTGTGCTTTGATCCAGACAGGTTTGCTTTGGGGACTGAGAGGCTCGTTGTGGTTATGTATTGTGAGTCACACGTGGTGCATTTTCCAGTAGAGCTGGGATTATAAGAAGGAATATTTATTTATGTGCACAGAAAGAGAGCAAAACGGCTTTATTCTTGAAGGTTGATGCTACATCCTGCACCCCATGTAATGGTCTATCTATCTATCTATCTATCTATCTATCTATCTATCTATCTATCTATCTATCTACAGGTGCTTCTCATAAAATTGGAATATCATCAAAAAGTTAATTTTTTTCAGTTCTTCAATACAAAAAGTGAAACTCATTTATTATTTGGAATTAATACAAACCAGAAGTCATTATCTCAGTAAATTAGAATAATTAAAAAAAAAAAACGGCAAAGGCTTCCTAAGCGTTTAAAAAGGTCCCTTAGTCTGTTTCAATAGCTCCACAATCATGGGGAAGACTGCTGACCTGACAGATGTCCGGAAGGCAGTCATTGATACACTCCACAAGGAGGGGAAGCCACAAAAGGTAATTGATAAAGAAGAGTGCTGTATCCAGGCATATTATGGAAAGTTGAGTGGGAGGAAAATGTGTGGTAGGAAAAGGTGCACTAGTTCCCCGGGATAACCAATATATTTTCCACAGTCAGCTCTATTTTGGTGCTAGTCACTTGCCTATATACAAAACTGGTACTGTTTCCTGAAAAGAGAACATTTTTTTTTATTTAACTGTAACCCAATCCAATGCCAAGTATTAGTGCCTGCAAGAACCACAATGAGGTGCTCTTTGTCCACAGATTTCCATTTAAAGGGGCTGTCCAACATCAGAAAAACATATGCACATTTATGGTCCTGGGGTCCTGGTCACAATCTCAAGTGGCAGGTAGACTCCCCTCCCTTTTATCAGTGCATGAAGGCTGGGTCAGTTCACTAGCTAAGCGAGTCCCCTTCTTTGTCATAGTGGGCACAGCTATGATGATAACTTTTAAACTTCTGGGACCAGGTGACAATAGATAGACTAAAGCATCCATACCACTTAAAAAAAAAGTGTATATTCGTTATGCGGCTGTCTAAGCTGGACAAGGCTCTGCACTCTTATTTATACTTTACATCGAGTTTTGCAAGTTACGTAGTGTTTCTCAATCACATCATCTCCACATCCCTGTGTCCATCTGTTAAGACAGTGCTGCGTTCAGCTGCTAAGTCTCTGGTCTCTGCCAGCGTCCAGCTTCTTCTGTTATTACCTCTTCAGAGTTCTTTCATTTCTGCTGTGGATTTTATAACTTGCATGTACCGTGGTTGACCCATTGTTTGCTGTAAGCATCACAAACTGTTTTTAAGATTTGTTCACATTACTTACATCTGCTGCTGATAACCCATTGTGCGCTACTAGCATCACAAACTGTCATTAGAGACCTTTATTACTGTGTTACAATCTGCTGTGGACACTTTACACTGTTAACTGATTATTTGCCCTGAGTATAACAAACTGTTATTAGAGTCACTTCGCATTGCGCTAAATTCTGTGAACTTGCTACTTACAGTTAGGTCCATATATATTTGGACAGAGACAACATTTTTCTAATTTTTGTTATAGACATTACCACAATGAATTTTAAGCAAAACAATTCAGATGCAGTTGAAGTTCAGACTTTCAGCTTTCATTTGAGGGTATCCACATTAAAATTGGATGAAGGGTTTAGGAGTTTCAGCTCCTTAACATGTGCCACCCTGTTTTTAAAGGGACCAAAAGTAATTGGACAGATTAAATAATTTTAAATAAAATGTTCATTTCTAGTACTTGGTTGAAAACCCTTTGTTGGCAATGACTGCCTGATGTCTTGAACTCATGGACATCACCAGGCACAGTGTTTCCTCCTTTTTGATGCTGTGCCAGGCCTTCACTGCCGTGGTTTTCAGTTGCTGTTTGTTTGTGGGCCTTTCTGTCTGAAGTTTAGTCTTTAACAAGTGAAATGCTGCTCAATTGGGTTGAGATCAGGTAACTGACTTGGCCATTCAAGAATATTCCACTTCTTTGCTTTAATAAACTCCTGGGTTTTATGTTTTGGGTAATTGTCCATCTGTAGTATGAAATGACGACCAATCAGTTTGGCTGCATTTGGCTGGATCTGAGCACACAGTATGGCGGCTCTGAATACCTCAGAATTCATTCGGCTGCTTCTGTCCTGTGTCACATCATCAATAAACACAAGTGACCCAGTGCCACTGGCAGCCATGCATGCCCAAGCCATCACACTGCCTCTGCCATGTTTTACAGATGATGTGGTATGCTTTGGATCATGAGCTGTACCACGCCTTCGCCATACTTTTTTCTTTCCATCATTCTGGTAGAGGTTGTTCTTGGTTTCATCTGTCCAAAGAATGTTCTTCCAGAACTGTGCTGGCTTTTTTAGATGTTTTTTAGCAAAGTCCAGTCTAGCCTTTTTATTCTTGATGCTTATGAGTGGCTGCACCGTGCAGTGAACCCTCTGTATTTACTTTTGTGCAGTCTTCTCTTTATGGAAGATTTGGATATTGATACGCCGACCTCCTGGAGAGTGTTGTTCACTTGGTTGGCTGTTGTGAAGGAGTTTCTCTTCACCATGGAGATTATTCTGCAATCATCCACCACTGTTGTCATCCGTGGGCGCCCAGGTCTTTTTGCATTGATGAGTTCACCAGTGCTTTCTTTCTTTCTCAGGATGTACCAAACTGTAGATTTTGCCACTCCTAATATTGTAGCAATTTCTCGGATGGGTTTTTTTCTGTTTTAGCAGCTTAAGGATGGCTTGTTTCACCTGCATGGAGAGCTCGTTTAACCGCATGTTTACTTCACAGCAAAACCTTCCAAATGCAAGCACCACACCTCAAATCAACTCCAGGCCTTTTATCTGCTTAATTGAGAATGACATAACAAAGGGATTGCCCACACCTGTCCATGAAATAGTCCTGGAGTCAATTGTCCAATTACTTTTGGTCCCTTTAAAAACAGGGTGGCACATGTTAAGGAGCTGAAACTCTTAAACCCTTCATCCAATTTTAATGTGGATACCCTCAAATGAAAGCTGAAAGTCTGAACTTCAACTGCATCTGAATTGTTTTGTTTAAAATTCATTGTGGTAATGTCTGTAACCAAAATTAGAAAAATGTTGTCTCTGTCCAAATATATATGGACCTAACTGTATATTTGTGTGCTGCTTTAGTGTGGCCAGATTCCCTGGCATATGACCTCCTGGTTCTGTGGCTACTAATGGGTCCTGCTTCTCTTATTTGACTGCCATCTAGCATAGCCTGTTGTTCCAGTCCTCACTGTTCCAAGTGCCATCCAGCCAGCTGTGCTAATGCCCTGAGTCTGTGTCTCCACCCTGACCTTTGGCTCATGAATCAACCTCACCAGGTGAGCAAAACAATATCAATAGGCCTCTATATTTTACTAACTACTGAACATTTTTTTCTGTCTCACAATTCTATTAAAGGAGAGATATGAGTTTTGTTACTAGATAATCATGGGACATTATAGTGTGTAGGCTTCAGCCTAGGATAGGATTCACATTAAGATAGGTTCCCAGCAAAGAGAATTGCCTTATTGCGGCTGATGGGTACACATGAATTGGCCAATTTATAGGCTAAGTATCTCAGTCTTTCCTATTTTCTAGATCAATAATGCAATTCAAATTTCATATATTTCATGATTACATGCTACAGCACCACAGAGTGCTTCTCTATTTGTTAGTTATGTATGGAGATAGCTACTCATAGTAAGTACCTGTACACACCTGTTTTCTGTTTGGAAGTGACGGTCAGTCTTTTATTTGTATACATAGGCTCTCTTACTGATCACTACACCCATCAGCCTCTTGTGCCTTTAATAACAGCAGGATCCTATCAACCCATATAAATGTAGGCTTTAGCCTAGGAGAGGATTCACATTAGAATAGGTTCCAAGCAAAAAGAATCGCCTTATCGCGGTTGCTGGGTACACATGAATTGGCCAATTTATGGGCTAAGTATTATCAACTTTTGCTATTTTCTAGAACAGTAATGCAATTCAAATTTCATGTTTTCATACTATAGCACTACTTTTTTTTGCTAGTTACATTTTGAGATGGCTACTCTTAGTACACACCTGTACACACTTGTTTTCTGTTTGGAAGTGCCGGTCAGTCTTTTGTTAATTATAACATTGATAGCATATCCACATATAGTGTATGTGGGTCCCATTACAAGAGACCCACTCTCTCTTGAACAAAGGCTCTCATCGTATGCTGTTGTGAATGAAAAGGTGGCCACACGTGTTTCCTAATTTACTTCTATGGGAAGTCCCAAAATGTCTGAAATGTGAATATCCCTTTAAGTTAGAGCCCTAGCTGATGTAGTTGACATCTTAAAGGCTTAGTATTTACTAAGTATTTTTTATTCTTTTAATGGGGCAAATAGTAGGAAATAAACAATATGGATTGGATAGATAAAGTACCTTCGTATAATGTTACTAAACCCCCAGTTCACCTTTATCGCCTTGTTCAATTGTGCAGATTTTATGTGCTCTGCAAAAAAAAATAAAAAAATAATAGATAACCAAAAATAATCATGCCCATTATACAGAACAGAAGTACAAAGACCTCGTTACTAGGAGGGAAAACTAAAGACAGGCAGGAAATAATTGAAAGAACGCTCCCGCGTGTCACAGAGAGAGTCAGTCTTGAGATTGCGACCGTTGCCCATGGGCAGACTGGGCTAGAACTCAAAAGCCCTGCAGCCACATCTGTCCCCACAGAGAGCCACTAACATGCCTCCTGTGGATGAGCATTAATTAGAGAAATGTCTAGGTATATATTTAGTAATGTAAGACCTTGAATTTTCCAAGAGACTGTAATGTGATTGTTATCAGAAATGATAAATGTTCTCTAATGTTTTTTGATAATAGTTTAAAAATTGTTGAGCGACTGACATTAGTTATATTAGTATCGTAGACCATCATGATGGAACCTGGAAAACCAGCTAAGGCACTTTATAGACATTGTTTAGTGTAACTGCCACTTTTATCAGGCTACCATAAAACATATATAACACTTTGTAGAATTACATATTGGTCCTATATGAAACCTATTAGTACTCCTTACTAAGTATATTACAATGATCATTATTTACACTGTTGTTGTTTTTTTCTGCTTGACACTTTTTAGTTATTTAGTGCTATTTGGATTGTGCTACCATTTTGATATTGGCATTCTTCAGTACTGTCTTTTCCACAAATTTTACATACATCCCTAGTGCAAGCGAATGTGAGCAACTTTGTAATTTATCTTATCAGAAAAATCTGCTTCTGTCTCCTCTTATGAGCCACTTCTTCTGCCCTATCTCCTAAACTCATTATTCAAAAACTAAAAAATAAAAACAGCTAAAATCGTTTTAAGTAAAAATAAAATGGTCCTCCCAGAGCTGGATTCACAGGTACACTGCTCAATAGTGCTGTATGATGTGCTATAAACTGTTGCATCTTCTGAGTGTGTCAGTCATAGAGATAGGAGAACAAAAATCCCTTGTCTCTGTGCATTCTTTGTATTGAAGACATCAAAACAGCTCCACTCCACCTGCTATCTTAGAGACAACTGAATATTAGAGATAGAATCTGCAGAGAGGAAATCTGGTGAAAATATAGGATATACATTGGGTACAGAAAGTATTCAGACCCCTTAAATTTTTCACTCTTTGTTTCATTGCAGCCATTTGGTAAATTAAAAAAAAAAATCATTTTTTCTCATTAATGTACACTTTGCCCCCATCTTGACTGAAAAAAAAAACCTGAAATGTAGAAATTTTTACGTATTTATTAAAAAAGAAAAAACATAGTCATAAATATTCAGACCCTTTGCTCAGACACTCATATTTAAGTCACCTGCTGTCCATTTCCTTGTGATCCTCCTTGAGATGTTCTACTCTGACATTCGAGTCCAGCTGTGCTTAATTAAACTGATAGGACTTGATTTGGAAAGGCGCACACCTGTCTATATAAGACCTCACATCTCACAGAGCATGTCAGTCCATATGAGAATCATGAGGTCAAAGGAACTGGCCAAGGAGCTCAGAGACAGAATTGTGGCAAGGCACAGATCCGGCCAAGGTTACAACAGAATTTCTGCAGCACTTAAGTTTCCTAAGAGCACAGGGGCCTCCATAATCCTTAAATGGAAGAAGATTTGGACCACCAGAAGTTTTCCTAGACCTACCCATCCAGCCAAACTGAGCAATTGTGGGAGAAGAACCTTGGTGAGAGAGGTAAAGAAGAACTCCAAGGTCACTGTGGCTGAGCTCCAGAGATGCAGTAGGGAGATGGGAGAAAGTTCCACAAAGTCACCTATCACTACAGCCCTCCACCAGTCGGGCCTTTATGGCAGAGTGGCCCAACAGAAACATCTCCTCAGTGCAAGACATATGAAAGCCCGCATAGAGTTTGCTAAAAAACTCCTGAAGACTCCCAGACTATAAGAAATAAGATTCTCTGGTCTGATGAGAAGAAGATAGACCTTTTTGGTGATAATTCTAAGCGGTATGTTTGGAGAAAACCAGGCACTGCTCATCACCTGCCCAATACAATCCCAACAGTGAAACATGGTGGTGGCAGCATCATGCTATGGGGGTGTTTTTCAGCTGCAGGGACAGGACGACTGGTTGTCATTGAAGGAAACATGAATGCGGCCAAGTACAGAGATATCCTGGATGAAAACCTCTTCCAGAGTGCTCAGGACCTCAGACTTGGCCGAAGGTTCACCTTCCAACAAGACAATGACCCTAAGCTCACAGTTAAAATAATGAAGGAGTCGCGTGACCATTCTCCAATTGAGCATTTCTGGAGAGACCTAAAAATGGCTGTCCACCAACGTTCACCATCCAACCTGACGGAACTGGAGAGGATCTGCAAGGAAGAATGGCCAAGGATCCCAAATCCAGGTGTGAAAAACTTGTTACATCATTCCCAAGAAGACTCATGGCTGTACTAGCTCAAAAGGTGCTTCTACCAATACTGAGCAAAGGGTCTGAAGACTTATGACCAGGTGATATTTCAGTTTTTCTTTTTTAACAAAATTTGTAAAAATTACTACATTTCTGTTTTTTTTCAGTCAAGATGAGGTGCAGAGTGTACATTAATGAGAAAAAATGAACTTTTTTTAATTTACCAAATGGCTGCAATGAAGCAAAGAGTAAAAAATGTAAAGGGGTCTGAATACTTTCTCTACCCACTGTAAGTCATATAATGCCAAGAGACTATAAATTCCTTATGTATACACACATGGCTGCTTATTCTAAAGTCATCAGAAATTACTGGAGCATTGTAAGTTTTGCTCACTATGTAGATATGGAGGATCTGCTTTAGGGTAACTTCACACAACCGATTTCCCCATATAGGAGAAAAACGTTCAGATTATTCTGATCAAACTTTGATCAGAGAGTCATCAGTTTTTCTTCAACAAGGAGAGGGAAAAAAAGTTTCTCCATATTCTCCATTCTGTCAGTCCGTGAAAATTGGACCGTACTCAGATGTCATGATCTTTTTCTCTGAGTCATTCAGCTGCATAGAAATACATGTAGCCGCACGCTCCGTTCCCGAGTGCCGGCGGCAGTGCCGGGAATTGATGTGAGAGACTTGCGCGCGTTTCTCACATTGAACTTGCAAGTGTGACCCCGGCATAAAGGTAAAAAATGTTTAACGCTAGCGGGATATTCTTGTTTTAGTGTACCGTCCCTTTAAGGCAACCGCTACATGGCAAAATCAAATGCGTAACATGCGCAAATCAATTTGTGCTAGATGATAGATAGATAGATAGATAGATAGATAGATAGATAGATAGATAGATAGATAGATAGATAGATAGATAGATAGATAATCTGTATATATTTCTGCCTATATGCACAGGAAAAAAATTACAGTATATTTGCCTTTTCGTTGAGATTTTCCCAAGGAAATTTAATTTGCCGAAAAGTCTCTCCAGAACTCAGGTCATAATAACTGTAAGGTGTAAAAAAAGAAAAAATCTCATCACTCACCTCTCTGGACCCTCCACTCCTTCAGATCGCGGCCGCTCGAGACCTCTCACACTGAGCTGGGACTTCCCGCACTGATGAGATGCAGGAGGGTTCTGCACATTTGTGCACACTTGCGCAGACGTTTTCGAGCCTCATCATGCAAGAAGTCCAAATCCAACGTGAGAAAGCCCAGGAACATGCAGCAACAATATGGAGATGCGTCGAGGACCAGACAGGTGATGCAGAGTTTCCGGACAAATGAGTGGAGAGGTGAGTATAAGGATTTATATTCATACTACACTTATTTTTACTGAAAATAAATGTATTTTATAATCAGATATTTTTACTACTATCACATATAATATTGTAATATGATTAATGTATTGTGTTTATCACTAATAATTGTATTTCTAGTATCATGAATTTGTTCTTTTGCCTGCAGGTGTCACCATTGCTGTCCAGAGATGAAAAGCAAAATAGTACAGTGATAGAAATGACTGCTGGCTGCTTGGTGCACATTCATTTATTATGTGGATACATAAACACAAAGTAAAGTCAAGTGCCACAATAAAAATGCACACAATTATAAAAATAATAATAATAATAATAATAATAATAATAATAATAAAAAGGAAATAAAAGAACAGCGAACTGCTCTGCTAAATCTGCACAAATGCATTCACTTCCAAGTGGATGATCAATACTGGGTGTCAAGATCAGACTCATGTTAGAGGCCCTTTTGCCCCCACATATCAAGGAAAGGGGAAGGACCCCTTTGAAAGAATAGCACTTTTCTTTTGCTGGTGAACGCAACGTTAAGTACTGTGTGCATTCCCACTACACTTCTGCTGCATTCCCACGTTAAGTACTGTGTGCATTCACACTAATAACCTACGGGACTTCCTTGTGTCTTGCTCGTCATATCCTTGCTGGACTGGTTCATATTTGCGGTCGCGTCCCGCTGTTCAGTGTGATGTGATTTACTATATTGTGCTGAGCACCACCTTACAATTGCAGGATTGTTAGTTCTGTTTGCATTTCTGTTTTGTTAAAATACACAATTTGCTGCAGGTTTGCTCTCAGACTGGTTTTATCCCACGCTATCAAATTCCTTAGTACCTACATAATTGTTGCACTCATACTTATAATCATACTTGCCAACTTGACCTTCCAAATTAGGTCAGGGTCCTGAAAACTTTTACCCTTTACCATGGCCATACTATATTTCCTCATCTGGGGATGTTTCCAATTTTCTCATTGATATCCTAGATCACCAGGGGGAAAACTAAAATTCCTTTACAGTCCAAGGCCATAGCGAATGTACTGATTAGCCGCTTTACTGCTCTAGACCACTAAAGATGTTAAAAATACTTCCTCTGCTACCCTAGACCACCACAGAGGTTAAAGTACTTCCTCTTCCACGCTAGACCACCAAAAATGTTAAAGTACTTGCTCTGCTACTGTAGACCACCAAAGATGCTAAAGTACTTCCTCTGCTAGCCTAGACCACCAGAGATATTAAAGTACTTCCTCTGCCACCCTAGACCTTCATAGATGTTAAAGTACTTCCTCTGTAACACTAGACCACCATAGATGTTGAAGAGCTTCCTCTGCTACTGTAGACCACCAAAGTTGCTAATGTACTTCCTCTGCTAGCCTAGACCACCATAGATATTAAAGTACTTCCTCTGCTACCCTAGACCTCCATAGATGTTAAAGCACTTCCTCTGCTACACTAGACCACCATAGATGTTAAAGAACTTCCTCTGCTACCGTAGACCACCAAGGATGCTAAAGTACTTCCTCTGCTATCCTAGACCACCGAAAATGTTAAAGTACTTCCTTTGCTAGCCTAGAACACCATAGATATTAAAGTACTTCCTCTGCTGTCCTAGACCACCATATATGTTAAAGTACTTTGTCTGCTACCCTAGACCACCAAAGATGTTAAAGTACTTCCTTGGCTACCTTAGGCCATCAAAGATGTTAAAAGCACTTCCTCTGCTACCCTAGACCACCAAAGATGTTAAAGTACTTCCTCTGCTACCGTAGACCACCATAGATATTGAAGAACGTCCTCTGCTACCGTAGACCACCAAAGATGCTAAAGTACTTCCTCCGCTAGCCTAGACCACCATAGATATTAAAGTACTTCCTCTGCTGTCCTAGACCACCATATATGTTAAAGTACTTTGTCTGCTACCCTAGACCACCAAAGATGTTAAAGTACTTCCTTGGCTACCTTAGACCACCAAAGATGTTAAAGTACTTCCTCTGCTACCGTAGACCACCATAGATATTGAAGAACGTCCTCTGCTACCGTAGACCATCAAAGATGCTAAAGTACTTCCTCCGCTAGCCTAGACCACCAAAGATGTTAAAGTACTTCCTCGGCTACCCTAGACCATCAAAGATATTAAAAGTACTTCCTCTGCTACCCTACACCATCAAAGTTGTTAAATGTACTTCCTCGGCTACCCTAGAACATCAAATATGTGAAAGTACTTTCTCTGCTACCCTAGACCACCAAAGATGTTAAAGTACTACCTCTGCTACCCTGGACCTCCATAGATGTTAAAAGTGCTTCCTTTGCTACCCTAGACCTCCATAATTGTTAAAAGTACTTCATCTGCTACCCTAGACCTCCATAGATGTTAAAGTACTTCTTATGCTACCCTTCACCACCAAAGATGTTAAAGTACTCCCTCAGCTACCTTAGACCACTAAAGATGTTAAAGTACTTCCTTGGCTACCCTAGACCACCAAATATGTTAAAGTTATTCCTCTGCTAGATGCCGTGCTAACATACAAAAACCAATCCCATATAGTACATAGTAAATAGCTAAAACAAAGAACAAACAGACCCTCCCCGTGAATGCACAACGCCAGAGGCTCCTTACCCCAGAAACAAATGCTCCCCTCACCGCTGCAGTACCGCACTAGCAGCACAGTCTGTCTCTCAATATATTAGGTGCCAATCCCTTCAGCTTACCTACTTGTAAGACTGTCACCGCCAGATGCGAGTCCGCGCTGAGTGTGGGTAGGTGTCCCTCTGCCTGGTATGAATCGCCGAGGGTCCCGGCATGGTGCGTGCCATTATATGAGGCTACCGATAATATCTATTAGTGCCTCTCAGGGTGAGCTAGGGGAGCGGTAACCCTGAGGAAGAAGAGCGGTGCTCTTTGAAACATGTTGGTTTAATCCTCTCTCCCCCTTTTTTGAGCGATCCAGCGCTCCTTACTGCAGGTGACGTCACTAGGTAGGAGGAGCTTAGCGGCCATTGCCGTTTCTGTTTGCGGTATCCAGGGAACGCTTCCGGCCGGGGCTTCCCTGAGGTACGCTGCACAGTATTATTTGTCACGCACCACGCCGGGACCCTCGGCGATTCATACCAGGATTTTTGTATGTTAGCGCGGCATCTATCTGTTTGTATTGATTTTTATTGCTATTCAGGGGGGCACTACCCTGATTGATGCCAGCAGCTGAGAATCGCTAGGTTTTTTGGGTGAGCGCCAGTGTCTGTATTTATATTCCTCTGCTACCCTAGACCAGCAAATATGTGAAAGTACTTTCTCTGCTGCCCTAGAACACCAACAATGTTAAAAGTACTTCTTTGGGCAGCACGGTGGCTCAGTAGGTAGCACTGTAGCCTTGCAGTGCTGGAGTTCTGGGTTCAAATCCCACAAAGGACTACATCTGCAAAGAATTTGTATGTTCTCTCCGTGTTTGTGTGGGTTTCCTCTAGGTTCTTCGGTTTCCTCCCACACTCCAAAGACATACTCATAAGGAATTTAGATTGTGAGCCCCACAGTGACAGCGATGGTAATGAGTTCAAACTGTAAAGCATTGTGGAATATGTTAGTGCTATGTAAAAAAAATAAATTAAAGATTATTATTATTCCTTAAGAACCCTAGACCACCAAAGATGTTAAAGTAGTTCCTCGGCTACCCTAGACCATCAGGGATGTTACCAGTAACTTTTGTTCTACCCCAAATCACCGTGGATATAACCAAAACCTCTACGCTGCCATAGATGATAGTTGCTGTTCCTATGAAACCCTTTCCTACTCTAGAGCACTAAACCACCTGGTATTTTACCAGTAACTTCTAGACTGCCAAGAATATAAATAAAACTCCTTCAGTCCCATAGATCGCAATTCATATTACCTTTTAATCCCCCTAGACCACCATTGATCATATGGTTAATAATTTTTTATATAAAAAAATACTTTTGCTTGTTTAAATATCACCAAGAAAAGGGATCCCACTTGCTGATTACACATAGGGGTCTATGATTGTCTAAGAACGATCTTGTATCGATCCATTTGGTTCAGAACATTCACCTATATTGTAGATCACCCACCATTATAAGGATGCTACACTAATTCTTGCTCCAAAAGTAAAATTGTGCAGCCATTATTTATGTTTCCGCTTATTTTTTTGACCAGCAGAAAATAAATATTGTGAAGACAGCGACTTTATGGAATAATAACGTCTTAGAGGAAATGTTCTCTTGCTAGCAACAAGAAAAGACTCCAGATTTAAACTGAGCTATTTTAGAATATTACAAACTAAAGTGGGAATTATTAAGCCAGGATAATACATAAGTGGGCAATATTCAACTTGTTAGAGCTGGGTTTGGAAGGGAGCAGAAGTAGCATAAATATGCCCGGCTATGACTAACAGCCTTAATATGTGGGAGCGGTGGGACTCAAAATTCTACTTTGCGTCAGGACTCAGTTTTAAATATTTTAGATATAAAATAAAGAAAGCATTGCATAGAAACAAAATAATAATGTCTGTGTGGCTTACTTTGAGGTACATGTATTTATTTATCGCTGTTTATGTAGAGCCAACATTATCAGTAGTGAAGTACGAAACGTATAAATATGTTGCATGATGCTCCTGGGACCAACGCAGATTCTGGACCAGGAAAGTCAATCACAAGATTGACATCTGCTTATGCAACTTCTAGGTTCACTCAGACACCAGGGCTCAGGTACTGCTGTTACCACTGCAATTATTTTAGGTGCACCCCTACTTGAAATAAGAGTGGTGTTTAGAGAAGGGCCAATCAGGAAAAAATTGTATTTGCTTTTTCTTGCCGATTTTCCCAGGAAATTAGATTTTTGTAATAGTCAGTCCAGACCCCAGATCATAATAACTGCAAGGTGTAAAAAAAGCAAAAATCTCATTGCTCACCTCTCCGGACCCTCCACTCCTCACCATCACCCATTTCGTTCCTCATCACATCTTCAGATCGGGCCATTTTCCCTGGCTCCTTCCCTGGCTATTAATATCAGTCCACAACTGTCTGTTTAGCCTTTTCTAGTTTGAAATTATAGGAGACCCTAAAACATTATTTTTCTGTCCCCACCCCCCCATAAAATACCCAGTAAAGGCTAACCAAACAGCTGTGAGCTGATTTGAATAGCCTGAAAATCTTTAGGGATATTGCCCTCGTTCCAGAATATTAACATCAGACCTCAGCCATCGCCTTTCCCTCTGCTGGTTATGACAATTTTTTGGGACTCCCACTCGTTTAAATTTTTTTCAATGTATTAATAAGAAAAGTAAGGTCACATCATAGCAACTGTTTGCTGTTCCTGTTGCAACAGTTGTTTTGCAGGTGCCAGTGTCGGGCTGATGAATGCGCATGGGTCCAGCACTTTGGCATTCAAGAGTCTGGCATTGGAACTCTCATGAGACCCAGTGTCTTGAACTCAGATAACCTTTCCAGGCTCGGAAACCTTACTGTTTGCTGCAGCTTTGATTAAAATCATTATTTTATCTGTTGCGGATTTACCAGTGCTCTGAATGCTGATCTTTGTATAACCCCACCCATATCACTGAATGGCTGCTTTCTGTACACTGTGAAGAAGTAGAAATCTGCCAATCAGTGCTTGGGACAGGGTTATACTACCTAGCAGCAGGTTTACTAGACCCTTGGTTTTATAAAAACTATACACCCAGCAGCCCAGTAAGTGACGCATCGCTGGAATCAGGGTTTCTGTCCCTATGTAAAGTGGCACTTGGCGGTAGCCGTGGCTGATGTACTCGACTCCTGCGCCCCGGTACACTACATGAAAGTGGGGGTCCTGGCTGGGCGTGTGGACTTGTGGTGTGGGGCGCTATGGCCTTGGAGGCGTAACAGATATTGCTGGTGTGCCAGGACCAGATGTTTGATTGTTCAATGAGGGAGACCCCCAGTCAAAAATAAACTTTTACTGAATGGAACTTGGTAGGGAATACATACAAGAGATAGCAGGCACACAGTCTTATGAACGTTTCCTTTACAACTCAATGCATTTTCCACAGTCTCTTTCCTGCTTTTATCTACTACTCTCTTTTCCTATTTTCTTTGTTTACTTCTCCTTTCTCTCTACTGTTTCCCACTACTTCACGACAACCCAGTTTGACAGTCCTGTTTAGCAAGCGTTCTAAATCTGCCTCCTCTTTCCCCGTAGGATGTCAGTATGTCCGCTACTTATCTCCTCTAGTGCTGATGCTCTGGAATTACTGCCTAGAACAATCTATTCATCTCATGTACTCATTCCTATCTAGGCTTCTTATCTTCAAGAGTTATAAAATCTGGGCCTTTTGGTTATTTGTCCTCTCCCAGGACCCGTCTCCTATAGATCACTCTTATTCACTTCTGCTCTGGATCTCGCTATCTCTTCCTTTCGGTCTCCTCTCATGCCAGGGAAACCCAGAATGCGGCACTGCTCATATTGTATCTTACGTCTTGTTTCTACACACTCCAGGCCCTATATAATTTTAGAATGGGAAACTGCATCTGCACTATTGGATAGTCCCAAGTTCAGCTCTAACTGTCACTGCCAACTATCTTTTGCTGGGCAAACTAGTGCTTCATCACTAACTACACAGATTGTTTTGCATACAGACATCACAACACATATCGCGCACAATATAGCATTGCACATGTTCTTCAAGAGGGGGAACGTGGGCGGTATGTTTATCTATATACACCTACATCATGCTACTCTCAGATTAGGTAGCAAAAATCTGGTGACAGGTTCCCTTTAAATGCATTTTTTTCTCTGTTTTTAGCAATTTAATGATAAAATTTTATCCAACCTTTTGATTAGAGCAAACATTTGTGGAGAGGGACAGGCTGTGCTGGGAAATTGACTTAAACATTATTATGTAGCGATGGCTTCAGCTGAGAGAGTCCTAGGAAGATTGATATACACAATGAATCTTCTCATGCTGTGTCTGCAAAGATTCATAATACCGCAATGAGAAGTGCTTCCAAATCCTGCTCGGCAGGACCGATGTCATCACAATCCACGTTATTCCCCCTGACACCAAAGGCCGGTTAAGGAGCAAAAGAAGGCCAAGCGGACTGCAGTAACTAACAGCGGAAGGCACAGGTAAAAGACAAGAACAATTACGTGACATGTTAGAAGAACCTGTCAACTCGACAAACATAATTCAAGGATGTTAAAAAGTATTTTCCCCTTCTGCTCTTCAAATTAAATAAAATATTATATGATGTGACCAATAATGTCCAATGAGGATTGACTTTCAAATAAAGAAGTGGGAGGTGATCACTAGTCATAATCAATGTCCTATAATTCCTACGTGGGTCCATAAAGCTGTGAAATTGTTTGGGATGTTTTTCTGGTTTCCACCTGTGTATTTTTTACATGGGTACAGTATGTGCATATCTACACTGGGAATATATGCATAGTGAAATCTGCTGGAAAGGACAATTCTGATATAGGCTCCTTACTATTATTTCAGTATTGCATGATATATTATTGTGTTGCAGTATTATCTGAGCCTTGTATGACGGTGGTATTATGTGAGTTCAATATGCAACCACTATTTCAGTAGTGTATAATATGTTGTATTGCAGTAATAACTGAGCATTGTATGACGGTGGTATTATGTGAGCTCTCTATGTTACTATTATTTCAGTATTGCGTGATATGTTATTGTATTGCAGTAATAACTGAGCATTGTATGACGGTGGTATTATGTGAGCTCTCTATGTTACTATTATTTCAGTATTGCGTGATATGTTATTGTATTGCAGTATTATCTGAGCCTTGTATGACGGTGGTATTATGTGAGCTCTCTATGTTACTATTATTTCAGTATTGCGTGACATGTTATTGTATTGCAGCATTATCTGAGCATTGTAGGATAGTGGTATTATGTAAGCTCACTGTATTACTATTATTTCAGTATTGCATGATATGTTATTGTATTGCAGTATTATCTGAGCCTTCTATGACGATGATGTTATGTGAGTTCAATATGAAAACACTATTTCAGTTCTGTATATGTTGTATTGCAGTATTAACTGAGCATTGTATAACGGTAGTATTATCTGAGCTCTCTGTGTTACTATTATTTAAGTACTGTATGATATGATATGCTATTCTATTGCAATATTATCTGATCTTTGTATTACGGTGGCATTATGTGAGCTCTATATTTTACCATTATTTAAGTATTATATGATAATAGTGTGTGAGCTCTCTATATAACAACTATTGCAGTACTGTATGTATGATATATCATCATTTCTATTTTTGAACGTATCCTTACTTTTGAATATTTTTTTTCCAAACCCACCTAAAAGTTTTGCACAGTTCTGTACTTATAGGCACAAGTATATGTGGATTCTAAACGTTTGTGAGGCTTGTTCTGTATTCGAGTTCTAGCCTTTAATTGCAGCTATACCGTATAGAAGATGAAAATTTAGTTATTCAGTCCAATCCAGGGCTATAATGAAGACTTTGCGTTTTATATTAAGTCCAAACAGAACTTGAATTTGTAAATGTCAGCCTTCTCTTCTAGTCATCTCAGCTTCCGCTTAGTGCCCCTGAGGGTTTAACTGCACTGGACAAGAAATGTAAAGAAAAGGTACTTTCATCCATCTTCCCGTCTCTGCTGAAAATTCAAACCGTCTTGACAAGCTGCACTTGTTTCTTTTTTTTTTTTTTGCTCCTTTTAGATTTGGAAAGTCATAAAAACCAGCCCCCGGGCCTCTGGGAGACGCTGATGTTTTTACATGCCTTTGTTACTGCAGAAATTTGCTTCTGCTTATTGTTTTAATAGCAATAATCCGCAGCAGGACTTTGGTAAGCATTGGATAATTCCGCCTGTTTATGACCCCATCTCAGACAGTGTTGTGTGATAGTAGCCAGGCTCCTGCTGAGAGACAGAGGCGAGAAGGCTCAGGCGGAGGGAAGATAAAATATTAAACTCACTTCTCTGTTCATCATCAGGCTTACAATACGGCTTGCAGCTTAGACGAAGGCTAAACCCTTGGGTTGAGCGCTACTTATTTGTCCAAAACAGTAATTAATTTATCACTCGGAAAGGCATTTTTTTTTTCATGTGGAATCTTAATGGAAGTCTGCTTGTTGGTTAAATCATTTGTTGGATGCCGTAGAGAAATCTTGAGAAAGTGTAAAAAAAAAAAAAAAAAAAAGATTGATCGTCGTGTTGTTCTGCATACTACATTTGTCCTTGTGAGCATCAGAAGAATGATAGCATTATAGACTTCTCTCGATTTCAGAGCGCAGTCTCTTGCTGGGTTACTACCATTTGAATGCAATTTTCAAAGATGCTTTGTCACCACGTAAGTGCATCTAAGAGTTCGGAATGCGCAGATGGTTAGAGGACATTTCTAATAAGACCATAGCAATTATTATTAATATAATCTTACCAGTGAGATCTGTGATAATAAATTATCCGTTCATTAATGACGCCCCAACAAGAGCATATGTCTCACCAGCGTATCTGTGAAATACATAAGTAATCAGCTGATTTTCATGAGTATCATGTAATGCCTTATTTGTCCTGCGGGGTTGCTGTAGGGAATCGCTACTCACACAGATTACTGGTGATGATCACAGAAGATCTCAGCATTGACACAGTAGATTGCATATTATCGCTGATTATTGTTTCTATCTTTATTTATATGTATTTGCTCTTTGTTTTTAACAATTTGCAACAAACTTGTATTATTTTTTATATTTACTTTTGCTCTGGCATCCATTTCTCTTTGGTCTTGATGATCACAGAAGATCTCAGCATTGACACAGTAGAATGCATATTATCGCTGAACCATTTTTTTTAAACAATTTTGCAAAAAAATAAAAAAGAATATATGTCAATCATCAATATGAGGATATAATATCATAGTTATTTCTAAAAACATGCACATCTCTAGTAGGTACCCATTATCAAGCTGATAAAAAGCTGCAGTATCTTCAGTATTTGTCATTTTTTCTAGACAGAACATGAGAGGTCAGAGGATTGGCTGCCCTTGCATACACTTATAATGTTATAGCCAATACCTGAAGCTAACTTGCCAACTTTTGATGATGCTTGTTTGGAAGATTGTTAACATAGTAACATAGTAACATAGTTAGTAAGGCCAAAAAAAGACATTTGTCCATCCAGTTCAGCCTATATTCCATCATAATAAATCCCCAGATCTACGTCCTTCTACAGAACCTAATAATTGTATGATACAATATTGTTCTGCTCCAGGAAGACATCCAGGCCTCTCTTGAACCCCTCGACTGAGTTCGCCATCACCACCTCCTCAGGCAAGCAATTCCAGATTCTCACTGCCCTAACAGTAAAGAATCCTCTTCTATGTTGGTGGAAAAACCTTCTCTCCTCCAGACGCAAAGAATGCCCCCTTGTGCCCGTCACCTTCCTTGGTATAAACAGATCCTCAGCGAGATATTTGTATTGTCCCCTTATATACTTATACATGGTTATTAGATCGCCCCTCAGTCGTCTTTTTTCTAGACTAAATAATCCTAATTTTGCTAATCTCTCTGGGTATTGTAGTTCCCCCATCCCCTTTATTAATTTTGTTGCCCTCCTTTGTACTCGCTCTAGTTTCATTATATCCGTCCTGAGCACCGGTGCCCAAAACTGGACACAGTACTCCATGTGCGGTCTAACTAGGGATTTGTACTTGTAATTGTTGAGATTGAGAAGAAAACTAACCACACCCTAGAGATATAAAGAGGCTTTACGGAACTGTGACAAAGTCACTGGTAAAATGCTGGAGAGGAGATATATGTCACTATACTTAATGGCGTCAGTAATATAAAACCCAGAGTATTATCCTCCACTACACTAAGTGCTGTGATTGGTTAAGCTAATTTATATAATGTGCTGGCTTTTATGTGGACATCCATAGAGCGGGGTGGGAGGATGTCCACCTTATCTCCACCCCAGGGTGTGATTTGGGGCTTAAATGGCTGGGCTCCAGAGGCAGTCTTGGTTCAGCAGGACAGGAGAGAGGATCTTCAGTGGTTTGTGTCCTGAGGAGGAAAGACTGAAGCTGTAGTGCCGCAGAGCGGGCAGCTCCCCGCAAATGTATGGACTGTGCACAGCATTTTTGTTCTCTTTGTTGTTTTCCTGTTTTTACCTGAATGGCTGTGTCTTACTTTCCCCTTCTTGTTGGTTTATGCAGCCATATAATAAATTAACCCAAGATTTAAAGAGTTAATGTTCCTGCTTTCTACCTCCATATACCACTGAGTGAGTTGAATGACATTACTAACATGGAGGAGCTTTTGACGCTGCACTCATTGAGATCAATAATATCTGTCCATATCTGGTTATTTCCCTATATTAGTGGCTGCCTACAGCTAAAAATGTATAATGTACACTTGCAAACAGTCCTAATTTTACAGGGACAATCCAGTGAACTAAGTCACAAATGAGGGGGGGCTTATATAAACTCCACCTATAAGTGGGCATTTTGAGGCATTGTATTCCAGTAAGGAGAGTTCTCTGGGTGGAGCGTACATGTCGTGATTTTGGATATTAAAATGTATACAGGAAAACTAATAAAAATAATCAACACAAAATTCAACAAAATTGATAAAATTGTAGTGCCTGTGGTGTGCAGCTTTTTGAATGGGCATTCCAGTGTACGTCTCTGGTGGATTACAAGTTTCTAAACCCTTTTATGCAGAAGAACGTATAGATGAAGTAAAAGGCAAAGTTAATTACGGCACTCACAGTGTTATCAATTGCTGATTTCACAGTAGTTTTCAGAATACCGATACTCTTACGACGTGTGATTTGTGTGGTGAACCCGGGAATTCTGCCATGACATTCAGAATATTTAATGATGCATCACAAACAACAAAGACATTTAGCAATCGACTGTGTTTTCTTCTCCAAAAATTAATGTTTTCTGTCAGTAGAAGTTCAATGTATACACAATCAACTCCATCTATGCAGAAAATAAATCCAAGAACTGAAGAATTGGTCTATAACACAGAAAAATAAATCCTGGCTCACTAAATGGCCAGTAATACGCACTTAGTATTTGTGTAACATGGTCAAAGGAGAGGTGTAGTTCAAGCTAGGCTTTACTTATCCAGGGCCAAATATTGAGTTTGATTGCCTTTCCCTGTAAATAAACATCATAGATAAAGACAAAGAAGCTTGTTGGAACCACCCAACAAAATATATTTTAGTTCCGCCCTGCTTGAATATAAACATTACTTTCATTGAAAATATTCCTATATTCTGACAAATATGTCCTACAAAATATAAACTTTAGGTAAGTTACCAACATAGTTACCAACAATGGTCTCGCACTCAATACTTCCTGGATAATCTACTTTCCGGGACGGTTTCTCTTAAGCTCCATTCCTTTTAGACTTGGAAAATGTTTTAATTTTTCGGGACTGTTGATAAAAGATTAGGACTGTCTCGTCAGATCAAGGACTCTTGGCAACTATTGTAGTATGTCATTGTATGTCATGTCTACCAATGTTGCTGTTGTTAAAAAGAGGCTTAAAATTTGTCCACAGACCTAAACAGGAACTCCCAAAAAACAGAAGATTTTTTTTTTTCATTTTGGATTATTTTGCGCAAACTCTGCCCTTTTTCATTTAGGAACATTTCCACAAATTCCAAAAAGGACAGACCTGGCAAATTTAGGACTGTTTACAACTATAATATGGTGTGATAAGATTGTCAACCTGTTTTCCACATCTTTTACTTCACAGTAGCACTTGGAAAACATCTGAGATAGCACATTGCACAGCATAAGGATGCCTTATCAAATATAGACTGGTTCCTCTGGATACATCCATCAATGATTCTCCCTCTTAAAGGGTTATTCCCATCATCATAGTTGGATATTGATGAATAGAGCTTTACTTACGATGGTCTTTGGTGCCTCTGACAATAAGTCCCACAAAATCATAACACATGTCATGAGACATTGCATGAGGTCTAGTCACCATCAAAGGCAACAAAGACCACAGTGTATACAGAGGAGAACTGAAGGCACCAAGAAGAGAACCAGGCGGGGGGTTGTGTGGAAGAATAGTGTAGATCTGGAGGAGGTGAGTACTATATTTATGAATATACTGTATATATATTTTGAACCCTTGTCTGATCACCATTATTTTAGATTTGCCTGAAGAAAATATCAAAATAACTTGGGTTCTGGCTAACTTTTTTGTAAAATTCAAAGACAATCTGTCTGAGATGGTTTAGTAAATCCTGAGCTGGATTGAGCAGGGTTTTGAACACGATGATAAACAAAAATGAAAGTTTGTTCAGACTCCCTTCGATACAGATCAGATGTTAGAAAAAACTTGTTGACAGTGAGGGTGATCAATGAGTGGAACAGGCGACAGCGAGAGGTGGTGAGCTCTCCTTCAATGGAAGTCTTCAAACAGAGGTTGGACAAACATCTGTCTGAGATGGGTTAGCAAATCCTGCATTGAGCAGGGGGTTGGACACGATGACCCTGGAGGTCCCTTCCAACTCTAACATTCTATGATTCTATGATTGTCTTCGAATTGAGTCCCTCATCTCTAATGACACATCCTCACTGATATCACGGAGTGAAGACAAAAACTTGCAGCATAATTCGACGGCTCTGCCAGTGGCTAATGGGTGTTCGGAGACAAGTTTAAAGAAAAGTTTTAAATGACACATTAATCCAACTCCTTCATCAGTAGCCTGTTTAAATACAACCTTTCTTTCAACCTGCCTCCAGATGCCTCATATCCACTGTCAGTGTCAGGTTTATTCCACAAGTTTTTGTTTTCACCCTTTGATATCTCTTCGGTTACGGGCGGCACGTAGATGTCTCAGAACCAGTGGTCAAAGGTGAAGCCATCCATGCTTCTCATAATGTTGTGCCTGCTCCGCACAACCCAACCGGGTGAGCAGTGCACGTTTATCCACCTAATACTCAGATGTTTTGATCCACACATGGAGTGATTTCGTTTTCTTTTTTACATGTCTTCACTGTTGGACAACTGAAATTCTGATTACTAGAGGATTAGTAGAACAGTGGCTCTAGAGCCGTAAGGAATTAACAGGAGAGTATCATTTTTAACAAACTCTCTGCTTTTAGTGTATTAATTAGAAATTCCAAACAATCCTTGTAGAGGGTTTTTATGAGGTACATTATTAAGCGAGATTTCACTTTCAAACTTTGGCATGAGCCTTCTGATCATCATCACTAATCCTTAAAATGAAGGGGATGCCACTGCATTTCTCCGGAACGTCAATCAGGAGCACTGATGTATAAGGAACAATTTGTAGCGAACATAGTGCTCCACCAGCATTGTGTCCCCTTCATTCTCTGGATTTGTGGGATTCCCTCGATTTCAATTTAAAAAATAATTCCTAAAGGGGAGATCATCGGCCTAAAAGCGTGAGTAGAGTATGGTTACTGCAGCAGGACTACTGCATAGAATATCATCCGGTATGGACAATTATATGAAACTGAAGTAGAAAAAATAATGCAAGGCGATCCATTGTAGGTAGATAATTACATCATCCAGTATTGCGAGGAGTTACGCCGATGCTACAAATTCTGTAATGATTTCACACTGCACCGCCAGAGCCTAGGAAAGATCCCTGCCATAGATATTGAATCACGCCCACAGAGACAAGAAGTCACGGCTGATTTGCATAATATGCCTCATTAATAAGGAAATTAGGTAATTAATGTAATCAGGGTTTGCAGTAATTTCATAATGGAAACCTATCAGATAGGGAGCTATTTTCTATTTTTTTTTTTGTTTAATGAAGTATGTGGTTAGTGGAGACGAATGTAATAAACACGAGAAGATAATTTCCTATTTTTGACCAGGCACAGAATCTTCACGATATGGTTAATGAGCGGAAGAGATGGCACATTTTTTATTTGCATTACATTTATCTTCTGCGATTTTATACAACATTTTTGAATGTCTTATACATAAAATAATATGAATATTAGGCTCCCGGTTCCTATGGGACTTTAGGCAAATGTCTGTCGGGTGGTCATATTGAGGGAACCTGCCATTTGATTTCTGTTTTTTAAAATGGTTCTCACCACTGTGTAGTAAGTATAATGTTTCTCCACCACTGCAGCCTGGAATACCTAAAAAAAAAGATAATTCTTGTTCTACTCCATAAGTTAAGTAACCAGTTAGTGGTCCTATGAGGAACCTGGACCATGCTCAGCATTTATTGCAATATTTTATAACCATGGGCCATTGGCTTGATTGCTGTGGTAACTCAGGATCTTTCTGCCTGGCACTGTTTCCATATACCCCAATATCAGTACATGCCCTTTTAATGGGAACGGAAACTTCTCAGGATGTGCAATATGAAAATAACCACTGCACTATCTGATGGGCAGGCACAGATCGTCATCGGCATCTCTTGCAATGTTTTATACCCTTGTTGTGTTTGATGTGGCTGTTGTATTGAGCATCTACCTCACACTATTTCCGTACATCTCAAGGCCAGGGCATAAAATGTTTCAAGCAATAGAATCATTATAGACATGTGCAAGCATCATTCTTGGGGTATATGAGTGCATGGACAGTGCAGTATGAAGAATGTAGGATCCACATTTAGAAGATGGAAACCTGATGACAAGTTCCCTGTAAAGAAGAACTCTTCCAATCAATTTTTTATTGCAGTTATCATATTATATAGCACTGCGTACTTACAATTGCTCATTTTACCTTTCTACCCAGCTAATTCTTCTCTTTTCGATCAGGGCTATGACATCATCTGATGAAAACTGACCGGTTGAATCCTTCTATGTTGTATGTAGAAACAGAAAGTCTCTTTTCCATGAGTCACTGCAAAACTCCCTGGCGGGTGATAGCAGCTCAGTCAGGAGGTGAATGATAAATGCAGGGAAAATAGACTTCCTGTTTATACATAGAGCAAAACTGTTGCAAAGAAAAGGGAGACAGAAAAGCGCAATAGGGTCTTATCCACGTTACAAAGGAGAGAATATATCATGAAATTTGCTCACCTTGTTAGGATGAGATAAAGGCATATAGGCTGGCGGCTGCTGCAGATCCACAGGTCATCCGCGAGCAAAAGAAATCATATATTCAAAGGGAATTTGTAGTTATACTCCCGCTGCCGCAAGGATAAATTCCGGAAAAATATCAAGGAATCTCAGTGGTTTATTCTATGCGTTTTGGGGGTCTCATGTCCCCTTCATCAGGAAATACCACACAATATGTACAGGCATCACAAGTATATATCAACATAAATGGAGCAGAACAAAGAGAAGAATTATCTGGGTAGAAAGGCGAAATGAGCAATTAAGTACACAGTGTAAGGACAGCACGGTGGCTCAGTGGATAGCACAGCAGCCTTGCAGCACTGGAGTCCTGGGTTCAAGCCCCACCAAGGACAACATCTGCAAAGAGTTTGTATGTTCTCTCCATGTGTGTGTGGGTTTCCTCAGGGTACTCCGGTTTCCTCCCACATTCCAAAGACATACTGACAGGGAATTTACATTGTGAGCCCCATCGGAGACAGCGATGATAATGTGTGCAAACTGTAAAACGCTGCGGAATATGATTGCGCTATATAAAAATAAAGATTATTATTATTAATTAGTGTTGAGCGATACCGTCCGATACTTGAAAGTATCGGTATCGGATAGTATCGGCCGATACCCGAAAAATATCGGATATCGCCGATACCGATATCCGATACCAATACAAGTCAATGGGACATCAAGTATCGGAATGTATCCTCATGGATCCCAGGGTCTGAAGGAGAGGAAACTCTCCTTCAGGCCCTGGGATCCATATTAAAGTGTAAAATAAAGAATTAAAATAAAAAATATTGTTATATTCACCTCTCCGGCGGCCCCTGGACATCAGCGGGAGGATCCGGCGTCCGGCACGGCTTCTTTCTTCAAAATGCGCGCCTTCAGGACCTGTGGAATGACGTCCCGGCTTCTGATTGGTCGCGTGCCGCCCATGTGACCGCCACGCGACCAATCAGAAGCCGCGACGTCATTCCTCAGGTCCTAGAAGGCGCTCATTCTAGGACTTTAGCTGAGGAATGACGTCGCGGCTTCTGATTGGTCGCGTGGCGGTCACATGGGCGGCACGCGACCAATCAGAAGCCGGGACGTCATACCACAGGTCCTAAAGGCGCGCATTTTGAAGAAAGAAGCCGTGCCGGACGCCGGATCCTCCCGCTGATGTCCAGGGGCCGCCGGAGAGGTGAATATAACAATATTTTTTATTTTAATTCTTTATTTTACACTTCCGATACCGATACCCGATATCACAAAAATATCGGATCTCGGTATCGGAATTCCGATACCGCAAGTATCGGCCGATACCCGATACTTGCGGTATCGGAATGCTCAACACTATTATTAATATGATGACAGCAATATATTAGGAGGATAAAAACTTCGATGGGAGGACAAGTGCTTCTTTATCTGAACGTTAACATCTTTAGAACACGTTGATATTGGAGTTTGTGTTCAGAGTTCTGATCCCAGATTTCACCGTTTATCGAAAAAGAAATGCAATGATTGACATTTGGCAAGGAGCTGTAACTTTACTGCATAATAAAACGCAATGTTCTCAATAATGTCCTGTTTTACCGCAGAAATATCCCAGAAAATATAATTTTAGAAGTACAGCATGGAACAGTCAAGAACATCACGAGAAGGCTCAAGAAAATAATATGACTTACCAAATCTAAATGATGACTTTTGCAGTTGTACCAATCACCCAAGGGCAGCTCCACTCAATCTCACTTCTTACAACGTTTCTGCTCAATTGCAACAATAAATAAGAAGGTTTGCTGCACTCACAACATGTGTTAGCTCGATCTCCGCCCATGTATTACAGGTGCTTCTCGCAAAATTAGAATATCATCAAAAAGTTAATTTATTTCAGTTCTTCAATACAAAAAGTGAAACTCGTATATTATATGGGGTTATTGCAGACAGAGTGATCTATTTCAAGTGTTTTTTTCTGTTCATGTTGATAATTATGGCTTATAGCCAATGAAAACCCAAAAGTCATTATCGCAGTAAAATAGAATACTTTATAACACCAGCTTGAAAAATTATTTTAAAATCCGAAATGTTGGCTTACTGAAATGTATGTTCAGTAAACGCGCTCAATACTTGGTCGGGGCTCCTTTTGCATCAATTACTGCATCAATGCAGTGGTATGGAGGCGATCAGCCTGTAGCAATGCTGAGGGGTTATGGAAGCCCAGGTTGCTTTGATAGCAGCCTTCAGCATCGCATTTCCAATCTGTTTGAATAGCTCTATGGACAAGCCTTTATGTTAGAAAACCCTTTCAACAATAATTTGATCAAAGGGAGTCCTCTTCTGCTGTAGCATGTAGATAAAACTTGCCACGTGCCACCACAGGGCAGATGAAGTATTACACAGTTCTTGTTGAAATTAATAGGCTGCCTGTGTGGAGCATGGACATGTCGAGTCCTCCAGAGAGGTAGACAATCTTAGTAGCTGCTCCTTTCGTTGGCTCAGAGATGAAAAATGGGCCCCCCCTTTGATAACTCATAATTTTGGGAATTGGAGTATTGTAAAATGAATTTTCTAAAAACACTTTAAAGAAAAGCTCTAGATGTCTAAAATAAATTGTGAACCCTTGTAGTTATTAAAATCTATTTATTAGGCTCTATGCTGACAAGGCATTAATGTTTGCTCACTTTTGACCAGAATCTGAACTGCTATTGATTTTAAAATTCTATTCAGCTACTCAGACCTTGAAGTGTAATTAGATAAATATTATCAGGCCTCTGAGGTTTAAAGGTCTGGATCACATCCAGATTCATGGCATTGGTCCAGTTGTCAAGCCAATATGAGAAAGGCAGATGAAACGGGGTCATCATCACTACTGTCTTCAACTAAGGGTAATTACACTCAAAATGTTAAATTTTCTTCTGTGGAATACAATTAATGTAAAATTTCAACATTCTATTATTTTTATTTTCTATTAAGGGATGGCATTTTTTATTAGCAATACTATTTTATCGAGATTAAACTATAAGGAAAAGGAAATATTCTATTACTGTTTTGTGTTTTAGATGCTCCTGTCAGGACCCTCTTATTTTGGCCAGATAAGAGGCAAGTAGGGTCTGGCTTACTCTGGTGGACCTTGCATGTCAGATAGCATCATTACAACAGGGGTGGGTTACCTGAGTGACCTGCTAAAGTACCCAATTTGGAGCAAGTAGCCAGCATGCTCAGACCCAAATAAAATGTCTGAAAGCCTACCCTGAGGGCAGCAGACCCCATGAACAGCCCAGAAGAAGATGCCACAAAAACCGACGTAGAGAAAACAGCCACCATGCTCAGCCCAGAAGGAGCTGCCAGATCCTGAAGGAATCAACCAGAGAGCCAAGCCTAGAGGGAGCTACCAAAGTGATCAAGAAAGAAAGTTGCAGAGTGAATGGCTGTAGAAATTGGATTTTGAGTGACTAGTTCTGGAGGCAACCATGGTGAAAAGCAAAGCCCCACAGAGAGTTTGTGTTGCCTTCTGAGAACTGCCCTTACAGTGGCACATGTATACTTAATAAGCCTGCTGACCGATGGAGCGGGCTAGCAGAGAAGGATAGTATAAGCCAGGTCAAAACCAGAGAAGTCGGGAAACAAAGCAAGAATCTTCAGGAAATGACAAGAGTTAAAACAATCGGAGGCCAGCAAATGCAAAACAGGGCAGCAAAGGTACAAGATCAGGGCAGCAAAGTTTCAGGGAAATAACCAGGTTCAGGAATAACCTATAACTGGCATCAGAAGGCACGAAGCTTGAGATAAACATAGGAGTTAAAGAGCTAACATGTATGTTTTCTTTTAATCAAAGGAGTGCATATATGCATGCAGTGTGTGAGTTAATATACTCAACTTCCGCCACTCTCTCTGGTATCCAGCAGCCTTTTCATCCTCTTCTCTGTGACTTCACCCCTCTTCCGAATTTCCAGGTCACACTGCGCTCTGTGTGACCCAGAAGTGGCTTGTATAATGTATGCCTTTGGAGCACCAAAACAAGGCTCCATAGACTTGCACTGTAAAAGAGACTTCTGGATCACGCATGGAGCATAAAGTGAGCCAACTAGACACAACTGCTATGATGTCACTCAGAAGAGGAGAAGAATGGTCCTGGACACTATAGAGAGCATTGGTAGGTGAGTATATTAAGATCTTCTGAAAACCTATGTGTTTCCATGATAACAGACTACAAACATACCCTATGTAGAAAGATCCTACACTGATACTACCTTCTGTCTACCCCCTACTATTTGCATACCTTCCAAATGTATGCTAGTGAACAGAAACAGACAACTGTTGCGGAATAAAACTGAATTATGTGACTACATAGGGGTTTGTTTGTAGTCAGAAATCATGGAGACACATAGCAAAATAATAGGAAAATTTTAATCAAGACAATTTGAAAAGCTAATTCTTTTAAAAAAAATAAAATAATATATAAATATATATATATATATATATATATATATATATATATACATTGCTCACAAACATAAAGGGAACACTTAAACAACAGAATACAACTCCAAGTAAATCAAACTTCTGTAAAATCAAACTGTCCACTTAGGAAGCAACACTGTTCGACAATCAATTTCACATGCTGTTGTGCAAATGGAATAGACAACAGATGGAAATTATTGGCAATTATCAAGTCACACTCAATAAAGGAGCGGTTCTGCAGGAGGGGACCACAGACCACATCTCAGTACCAATGCTTTCTGGCTGATGTTTTGCTCACTTTTGAATGCTGGTTGTGCTTTCACACTCGTGGTAGCATGAGACGGACTCTACAACCCACACAAGTGGCTCAGATAATGCAGCTCATCACATCAATGCGAGCTGTGGCAAGAAGGTTTGCTGTGTCTGTCAGCATAGTGTCCAGAGGCTGGAGGCGCAACCAGGACAAAGGCCAGCACACCAGGAGACGTGGAGGGGGCAGTAGGAGGGCAACAACCCAGCAGCAGGACCGCTACCTCAGCCTTTGTGCAAAGAGGAACAGGAGGAGCACTGCCAAAATGACATCCAGCAGGCCACAAATGTGTATATATCTGCACAAATGGTTAGAAACTGACTCCATGAGGATGGTCTGAGTGCCCTATGTCCACAGATGGGGGTTGTGCTCAAGGCCCAACACCGTGCGGGATGCTTGGCATTTGCTGCAGAACACCAGCATTGGCAAATTCGCCACTAGCGCCCTGTACTCTTCACAGATGACATGACAGAGTCTGGAGACGTTGTGGAGAGCGATCTGCTGCCTGCAACATACTTCTGCATGACCGATTTGGCAGTGGGTCAGTAATGGTGTGGGGTGGTATTTCTTTGTAGGACCACACAGAACTCCATGTGCTCGCCAGAGGTAGCCTGACTGCCATTAGGTACCGAGATGAGATCCTCAGACCCCTTGTGAGACCATATGCTGGTGCTGTTGGCCCTGGGTTCCTCCTAATGCAGGACAATGCCAGACCTCATGTGGCTGGAGCGTGTCAGCAGTTCCTGCAAGATGAAGGCATTGAAGCTATGGACTGGCCCACCTGTTCCCCAGACCTGAATCTGATTGAGCACATCTGGGACATCATGTTTCGCACCATCCACCGTCGCGTTGCACCACAGACTGCTCAGGGGTTGGTGAATGCTTTAGTCCAGGTCTGGGAGGAGATCCCTCAGGAGACCATCCGCCACTTCATCATGTACATGCCCAGGCGTTGTAGGGAGGTCATGCAGGCACTTGGAGGCCCCACACACTACTGAGCATCTTTTCCTTGTCTTGAGGCATTTCCACTAAATTTGGATCAGCCTGAAACTTAATTTTCCACTTTGATTTTGAGCATTATTCCAACTCCAGACCTCCGTGGGATATTAGTTGTGAGTTACGTTGATCACAAGTATTTACTGTATACATTTCAGCAAGAAAAGATACATATAAATGTGTACATACCGTTTAAGAGCAGCTTCATCCATGGAGATTTATCCAAGTTCTCCTCTGAGTTGATTAATATTAACATACCCCATCTCTCAATAGTCTCCCCAATGTTCTGACTTTTTAATCTGTGATTTCCTAAATTAATTTCTCTCCATGTTCCTTGCTGGCAGTAAGGTGATAAAGTAGAATGTATTTTGTCACATATACAATGTCAAGATAGGCGATCTTATGAAATAAAAAGTGCCTCTGAGCTCTCGGTTTCCTTAGCTTCAAGAAGTGATATTAAAGATACTGTCCTCTAAGAATGACATGAGTGTTAAGGAGATTTCCTATTACTTTCTCTTCTTCTCTTTTCTTGTCAACCGAGTGATTTAATAAATGTGTTAAAAAGGCAGAAGGAGGAAGCGGCAGCAGGTTACGGAATTCATCTCATCAGACAGCTTGTTCTTCCATCCTCATGAAATACAGATTTTTTTTTCTATTTAAAGTGAATGTTCACTTTTTAGCTTCATGTGTTCTTTAGGTGCTAATGTCTGTGCTCAGTAATTTCTTAACCCCTTTCTGACCTCGGACGGGATAGTACGTCCAAGGTCAGATCCCCTGCTTTGATGCAGGGCTCCGCGGTGAGCCCGCATCAAAGCCGGGACATGTCAGCTGTTTTGAACAGCTGACATGTGCCCGTAATAGGCGCGGGCAGAATCGCGATCTGCCCGCACCTATTAACTAGTTAAATGCCGCTGTCAATCGCAGACAGCGGCATTTAACTACCGCTTCCGGCCGGGCGGCCAGAAATGACGTCATCGCGGACCCCTGTCCCATGATTGGGGGTCGGCGATGCTTCAGAATAGTAACCATAGAGGTCCTTGAGACCTCTATGGTTACTGATCCTCGGCAGCTGTGAGCGCCACCTTGTGGTCGGCGCTCACAGCACACCTGCAATTCTGCTACATAGCAGTGATCTGATGATCGCTGCTATGTAGCAGAGCCGATCGTGCTATGCCAGCTTCTAGCCTCCCAAAGAGGCTATTGAAGAATGACAAAAGTAAAAAAAAAAAGTTAAAAAAAATGTGAAAAAAATAAAAAAAATATAAAAGTTTAAATCACCCCCCTTTCGCCCCAATCAAAATAAATCAATAAAAAAAAAATCAAATCTACACATATTTGGTATCGCCACGCTCAGAATCGCCCGATCTATCAATTAAAAAAAAGCATTAACCTGATCACTAAACGGCGTAGCGAGAAAAAAATGCAAAACGCCAGAATTACATTTTTTTGGTCGCCGTGACATTACATTAAAATGCAATAACGGGCGATCAAAAGAACGTATCAGCACCAAAATGCTATCATTAAAAATGTCATCTCGGCACGCAAAAAATAAGCCCTCAACCGACCCCAGATCATGAAAAATGGAGACGCTACGGGTATCGGAAAATAGCGCAATTTTTTTTTTTTTTTTTTTAGCAAAGTTTGGAATTTTTTTTCACCACTTAGGTAAAAAATAACCTAGACATGTTAGGTGTCTATGAACTCATAATGACCTGGAGAATCATAATGGCAGGCCAGTTTTATCATTTAGTGAACCTAGCAAAAAAGCCAAACAAAAAACAAGTGTGGGATTGCACTTTTTTTGCAATTTTACCGCACTTGGAATTTTTTTCCCGTTTTCTAATACACGACATGCTAAAACCAATGATGTTGTTCAAAAGTACAACTCATCCCTCAAAAAGTAAGCCCTCACATGGCCAAATTGACGGAAAAATAAAAAAGTTATGGCTCTGGGAAGGAAAGGAGTGAAAAACGAACACGGAAAAACGAAAAATCCCAAGGTCATGAAGGGGTTAATATATCTGTATAGCGATCGAGGCTTAATTTTTCTAATACAAAGCTTGCATAATAATATTGAGTTAAATGATGAAATTCCGACTACCTGCAGCTACCACTAGGGGGAGCACACTGCATGATTTTTATGAAATAGACTAGATGGTGGCCCGATTCTAACGCATCGGGTATTTTAGAATATGTATGTATAAAGCAGCCACATACTATATAGCACAGGCCACGTGGTATATAGGAGCCATGTAGTATATAGCATACAAACAGTACGTTGCCTGTGCTATATAGTATGTGGCTGCTTTATACATACATATTCTAAAATACCTGATGCGTTATATATAACACAGGCCACGTAGTATACAGCAGCCATGTAGTATATAACACTGGCCACGTAGTATATTGCAGCCATGTAGTATATAGTACTGCCCACGTAGTATATAGCAGCCATGTAGTATATAGTACTGCCCACGTAGTATATAGCAGTCATGTAGCCCATGCAGTATTTAGCAGTGTGGGCACATATCCCTGTTAAAAAAAAGAATTAAAATAAAAAATAGTTACATACTCACCCCCTGGGATCCAACGGCGCTGTGGCGATGGGCGCGCGGCTCGGCGGACTACGGAGGATGAGTATAGTAGGTTTTTTGTTTTTTTATTATTTTTAACATTACATTTTTTTACTATTGATGCCGCATAGGCAGCATCAATAGTAAAAAGTTGGGGACACACAGGGTTAATAGCGGCGGTAACGGAGTGCGTTACCCGCCGCATAAAGCGGTGCGTTACCGCCGGCATTAACCCTGTGTTAGCGGTGGCTGGAGGGGAGTATGCGGGCGCCGGGCAGTGACTGCGGGGAGGAAGGAGCCGCCATTTTCTTCTGGACTGTGCCCGTCGCTGATTAGTCATGGTCGTTTTGCCGCGACCAATCAGCGACTTGGATTCCATGACAGACAGAGGCCGCGCCCAATAAATATCCGTGACAGACAGAAAGACAGACGGAAGTGACCCTTAGACAATTATATAGTAGATAATAATAAAACAGCATCCAGTTAGCTCCGTTTAGTGGTGGCTGAAGAATTTCTTATTTTGCACAATGTCTACAAGAAAAACAGAGTTATGACTTCTGTAAACATATATTAAGAAATTTAATAGCAAAGAACTGTAGAAATGTAATAGCAGAGACAAAGAATATTATTACAGGAGGCTTGTTGTGTAATTTGTTAGTGTTTCTTTAAAGAGAGACTAGATCTTCATTAGAAGAATCACCTTACACTAAAGGAATTATCTGGTAATAGAAAACAAATAAAATATTATTATAAATAAATTCCTAAAAAACTATGAGCAAGTTCAGAAGGCTGAAAATATCACAACAGTCCCTCTGCAGTCAGAAAGAGAGCATATGAGAAGCCCTCAGCACCCCTTGGACTATCCAGTATTAGACCCCAAGAACAGGGTGTACAGCAGCACTCCTGGTATCTCCAGTATTACAACAGAAAAACATGGTGGACAGCAGTGTGAGCAGCCTCTTCTTACCAAAGCACCCCTGGTATCTCCAGTATTAGATCAGATAGACAGGGTGAGCAGCAGTGTGAGCAGCCTCTTCTTACCTCAGCTCCCCTGGTATCTCCAGTGTTAGAACAGATAGACAGGGGGGACAGCAGTGTGAGCAGCCTCTTCTTACCAAAGCACCCCTGGTATCTCCAGTATTAGATCAGATAGACAGGGTGAGCAGCAATGTGAGCAGCCTCTTTTTACCTCAGCACCCCTGGTATCTCCAGTGTTAGAACAGATAGACAGGGGGGACAGAAGTGTGAGCAGCCTCTTCTTACCAAAGCACCCCTGGTATCTCCAGTATTAGATCAGATAGACAGGGTGAACAGCAATGTGAGCAGCCTCTTTTTACCTCAGCACCCCTGGTATCTCCAGTGTTAGAACAGATAGACAGGGGGACAGAAGTGTGAGCAGCCTCTTCTTACCTCATCACCCCTGGTATCTCCAGTATTAGATCAGATAGACAGGGTGGTTAGGAATGTGAGCAATCTCTTCGTACCTCAGCACCCCTAGTATCTCCAGTATTAGATCAGATAGACAGGGTGGACAGCAGTGTGAGCAGCCTCTTCTTACCTCAGCATCCCTAGTATCTACAGTATTAGATCACATAAGACAGGGTAGAAATCAGTAAGAGCAGCCTCTTCTTTCCTCACCAGTATTATATTAGACACATTGAATAAGATAGATAGGGTTGACAACAGAGCGAGCACCTCTGGTATCTCCAGTGTTTGATCAGGCTTGCACGGTCGCATTTTGGCAATGTCTAAGATAGATAGGGTTGACAACAGAGCGAGCACCTCTGGTATCTCCAGTGTTTGATCAGGCTTGCACGGTCGCATCCTGGCAATGTCCAGGTTGAAAACTATTTATCCCAGACATGGGTTACAGCATGGGACAGAATGTCGGACAGGTGAGGGATATGGCTGTTTATTGTTTTCTGTTTGCTTTTTTTACAGGAGACCAGGGCTTTAGTTGAATGGGCATTTGGTGAGTATAACTGTGTTTGTTATTTTCAAATAAAGTAAAAGTGTGTTTTTTTATTTCAAATACAGGACTTTATATAGGCTGTGTGTTTATTTACAATATGACTATAGGATTAGTAATGGATAGGTGTCTTACAGATGAATCACCATTGCTAAGCCATGGGCTCGGTGACAAAACAAAGGTGACATCAACCCCACAAATATGAACCCCACTTTCAACCTCCACAGGACAAGTGGGAAGAGCTGGGTAAAATGGCAGAATTGGCATGACTATCATATGCGCCTTTTCTGGGGTATTGCAGACTATTTTTTGGCTGGGGGGGCTAATATCCATGGCCCCTTCCTTCAGCTGTCTGTTGTAGCTTGGCTGGTTGTCAAAAATGGTGGGAGACCCATGCTATTTTTTTAAATTATTTAAAGGCATCTATTCTTGATAACCAGTCTTCCTAAGGCTGACAGCTGACGGTTGCAGCCCACATCTGTCAGTTTTTCTTGGCTGGTTATCAAAAATACAGGGGAATCCACGTCATTTTTAAAGTGTATTTATTTATTGTGCAGGCGCCGGCTGATGAATACCCCCATCAACCATCGCCTTCTCTTGCTATTATTAGCAACAGTTGGCGTAATCTGATGGGAGCAGTAGTTCCATCAGCCAATGCCTGAGATCATAGATAAACTTGTTATCTCCGGTCACAGCTGTGGGCTCACGCAGTCATCTGACAGCATTGGAGCTGCAGCTCTCTGAACAGCGGTAATGATCTTGCTGCCTATCAGAGCTAGTGTTTGCTGTGCTGTCATGCATATGCCATCGTAGCAAACACTGGATGTTTGGTTTCCCCATTCATGTGAATGAGGTCCAGGTTCTGGTACTATTTTTAACTGTTCGGGCCAAAGCCGTCTGCCCCGAACATCCAGGGGTTCGCCCATTACTAGATAGAACGGGTTGACGTTGAGGAGTGGAGGGTCCAGAATCGTGAGCAGTAAGGTGAGTGCAATTTTTTTTTAATCTCTTGATGGCTAATAAAAATTCATAAAAATGGTGGCCACTCATATTTTTTCACCAATATCTAGTCATTATTCATTACCCATATACAGTTGTATGAAATTTACTGCTCAGAAATTGAAAAAAAAATCTCTTATACCAATCCCTGTTTGTTTTAGACCTACATGAAAACAGACACTTGGTGGTGTTGACATGAAAGTGTCAGTGGAAGAGGGGTAATTTCTACATGCAGCATTAAACATCGGAAATGTAATAGTCCAATGATATGTGGTGGTGCCCGCAGTAAACAAAGATCCACGCTGGGTGACTTCTTCACGACTTGCTAGAAGCTGCATTCTTACACAAATTTCAACAGTTAACGTTACAGAAAGCGTTCATGTATTTTCCAGACCTCATCTGCTCTGACAAAGTAAATGATGCATATTATGTCAGACAACAGCATTGCATTATGGGATGCGGGATAATCTCACAGTGTGGTTTTTAACCAGATGTCACTCAAAGAGCTCTGACCATTGTGTGAGAGTTTCCTCGCGGCACAGATACCATAATGATAATTGTAATTTGGTTAATTTATGGTAATTTTCCAATTCCTAGCTGTTTTAGAAGATCTCTGCCTGCTGTCAATTATTAGTTTTTATTAGGACAGATAATAATCTGTTCTGGTCAGTTCATCCACACACAAGTTTAGGGTCAGACATCTATGTGTGCAGCTGCATAAAGGCCAGAGGGGAAGGAGGATGTAGCTGATCTATCTGGGTCAATAGTTAGTTTCATCTTTATTGAAATCAATCCCGGTTCACCATGTGTTCCATCATCTCCTTCCAATAGCATTCCCTCCCGCTGGCATTTGACTATGATAGGTAGATGCCTCTTTATGTTTAATTATTTATTTACTTTTCCTCCAAGGCGGTCTAACCCATGACCCACAGAATGGAAGGAAGAAACATTAACAGTGATCCACAGGCTGAACTGGTACATAAAGGAGAATTTTCTCTGCCTAAAGATGTAAATGGTATTCTTCTTCTTTGCAAAAATATTATTTTGGTATGTTGAAATGGATCTCAATACACCACAACATCTATACATTCTGCCAAATTATGGGTTTAAAAAAAAAAGGAAAATAAAATCCAGAGATTATTTTTTACCATCAAGCTTTTTTAAGCTGATCTTATTCAGGACACAAAGAATGGAAGGTAGAAACATTAATAGTAATCCACAGGCTCCACTAGCATGTAAAAGACAATTTTCTCTGCCTAAGGATATAAATGGCAATCTTCTCTATTTCAAAAATATTATTTAGGTATGTATAAATGGATATTGATATACCACTATATCTTTACATTCTGTCAAATTATGGATTTAAAAAAAAGGAAAATAAAACTCAGAGATTATTTTTCCACATAAAGCTTTTTTAGACAAGAATGGAAGGTAGAAATATTAACAGTGACCCACAGACTGCCTAAAGATAGAAATGGTATTCTTCTTTACCAGAATATTATTTTAGTATGTAGAAATGGATCGCCATAAAGCCAAATATTATTTTTTCCGTAAAGCTTTTTGTTTAAAGATCAAAGTAATATTAATTACATGTTTAATATCATGCACATATCTGGTGTCCCTTTATTTATAGAAACCATAGATGAATGAATCTGCCAAAATTCACAAATATTTTATTCAATTTGGAGAGAAAATTCACATCAAATGCAAATTATCTGCACTTTATTATGCTTTTCCTCCAAACAGGTCTTACTCAGAATCGGCAGCATGAAAGGTAAAAATATTAACAGTGCGTCACAGGCTGCACAGTTATGTATAAAATAATTTTCTCTGCCTAAAGATATAAATTGCATTTTTCTTCTTTAGCAGAATGTGATTTTGGTACATAGAGATAGATCTCTATATACCACTAAGTCTACATTCTTCTATATTGTTAAAAAAAGGTGAAACGTAAAAGCTAGAGATTATTTTTGTATCCATAAAATTGCTAAATAATAATACAGCAAAAAAATATATATCTTAACTTTTGTAATACGTTTTTAATAAATAAATGTAACTAACCAGTAAATAGCAAGTACATATTTTGTATCCCTGTAATAAAAAACAGATATGAGTGACTCTATCAACATTTGTAATATTTGATTCAATTTTTAAAGGAAATTAACATAAATATGATTGAATGCAAATCAAATGTGTTTTATTACACTGTGGAATTTCTCTGCATCCAAGAGTTTAATAAAAGTATAGTAAAAAACAAAAATAATTATTTCTCCCTGTCTAAAATATTACTGCTTTCAAAAACAGCGCCCCCTTTACCTTTAGACTGTATCTGGTACTGCAGCTCAGCTCCATTGACTTGAATGAGGGTAAATGCACACAGCACAATTCCATGACTTCTTCTATTTTTCATCTTTTGATATAAAGCGTGGCTGTCACAGCCTGCAAGAGCTTAAAAATCATCTCACTATTAAAATGTGATACAGTCGGAAAAGCGATAAACATCTCAATAATCAAAAAGCCTATATCTCCGGGGTAATAATCAATGCGAATCCATCATTTGGGTCTTATGCAGAGTATTTTAATTACCGGTATGTGGGATTGTTCTGGATGATCCTCTACCCCGATGCAAAGGGGTAAGAACGCAATGGAACCTGCATAGATGAATTGCATTGCATATGGATTAGGCACTTCACTGGCAACGTCTCATAAGGGCTCGGATGTGGTTTGTGATTATTATGATTGGAGTTGTGATTAAAATCACTAGCAAGTCACTGATTGTGATTTCTTCTCCTCCACGGGAGAAGACAGGACTTTGTCTAAAAAAATTCTATGAGAAGATAACTGAACTATGTGCTAAAAAAAAGAAGCATTAAGTGAGATATTTGGAGTGATGCTAGCCTCCTGTCTGTAAAGGCATAACTGTTCGGGGGTTTATGGAATCTCAGCAAAGACATGCTTCCATATTTCTTATTAAAAGTGTTTTACCTGCAGTCACCACTAGGGGAGCTCACAGCATTTAGACTTTCAATAAATCTGTATGCAATAGTTCCGCCTAGTGGCGACTGCAGGCATAGAAAATGCTGTTATTAAACTCCAAGTAATGAAAAGCAGGGGATTTGGCACTCTAACACCAACATATCTTACATATAACGGTGGATGCGTCCTTCTATCTGAAGCCAAGATGGGTGGCACCTGCGCAGTGTGCCAGCCATCATCATTATCTCTATGGCTCACTGCTATGTTGACGGTGCTATGTATTACTTGAATAAAATGGCGTCAGAGCCAGCACGTGTGCATACTGCGATCTCCAGCGCCATTTTATTGAATTTACTGCATATGTGAATTTGCAGGCACAGTGACTTAAAAAAATGGCTCCGTATAGCGCAGTATGCTCACACGCTGACTCTGGCCCCATTTTATTGAAGAATACTACAACGTCAAAATAGTAATGCGCAAGTGCCAGCTATCACCGTTATCCCTATGGCAGGCGCATTTGCACAGCTATGTTGACTACGCAGTGTGCAGCTGAAATCAGCACATGCACATATTGTACTATGGCGCCGTTTTATTGAAGACACTTTCTTTCAAGCATGTGATGCTCTTTGAAAGTCACCCATGGCAAGTAACAGGTGTGGGCAATATGAAAATCAACCCAGAAACCAGATAAAAAGGGGAGAATTTGACTCAATGTTTGTCTTATGTGTCTGTGTGTGCCGCACTAAGCATGGAGAACAGAAAGAGGAGAAGAGAACTGCATGAGGAGAACTTTCTGAGAACAATCTCAAGGCTATAAGTCCATCTCCATAGATTTTGATGTTCCTTTGTCCACGGTGTGCAACCTAATCAAGAAGTTTACAACCCATGACTCTGTAACTAATCTCCCTGGATGTGGATGGCAGAGAAAAATTGATGAAATGTTTCAACACAGGCTAGTCCAGATGGTGGATAAGCAGCCCCAATAAAGTTCCAAAGAAGTTCAAGCTGTCCTACAGGCTCTGGCTGCCTCAGTGTCAGTGAGAACTATCCATTGACATTTGAATGAAATTAAATGCTATGGCAGGAAATCCAGGAGGACCCCACTACAGAGACATAAAAAAGCTAGTTTGCAGTTTGCCAAAATCTACATCAGTAAGCCAAAATCCTTCTGTGAAATCATCTTGAGGACAGATGAGACCAAGATAGACCAAAATTGAATGAAACCTGCAAAGAAAAGAACACAGTACCTACAGTCAAATATGGTGGAGGTTCAAAGATGTTTTGGAGTTGTTTCACTGCCTCTGGCACTGGGTGCCTTGACTGTGTGCAATGCATCTTGAAAACTGGAGATTACCAAAGGATTTTGGGTGGCAATGTATTTCCCAGTGTCAGAAAGCTGCATTTCCATCCTAGGTCATGGGTCTCCCAGCAGGACAATGACACCAAACATACTTCAAGAAGCACCCAGAAATAAATGGCAACAAAGCACTGGAGAGGTCTGAAGCGGCAGCAATGAGTCTGAATCTAAATATCATTGAACACTTGTGGAGAGATCTTATCATTGCTGTTCGGAGAAGGCGCCTTCAAATTAGAGAGACCTGGAGCAGTTTGCAAAAGAAAAGTGCTCCAAAATCCCAGATGAGAGGTGTAAGAAGCTTGATGATGGTTATAGGAAGCGACGACAGTTATTTATTCCAAAGGGCGTGCAACCAAATATTAAGCTGAGGGTGCCAACAATTTTGCCCGGCCCATTTTGAGGGTTTTGTGAGAAGTTATATCCAATTTGTCTTCATTTCTTTTTGTGTGTCGTTTCGATACAAACAATGGAAATAATCTTGTATAACAATGTGTAATTACAAAAAAATTATGGGAGTTAAACTTCTTTTTCTAGATCAATTTCAAGGATGCCAACAGTTTCAGCCATGACTAGTGTTGAGCATTCCGATACCGCAAGTATCGGGTATCGGCCGATATTTGCGGTATCGGAATTCCGATACCGAATTCCGATACTTCCCGCGTATCGGATACCGGAATCGGAAGTTCCCAGAATTCAAACAGAACGCAGCAGCCAATGAGGAATGATTGGAAGTGTGGGCACATCCTGTTTAGCATGGTGGGCATGTAAGTACTAGCAAGGCTGTGATTGGCTGCTGAAATGATGTCACTCTGCACTATAAAAAACGCTGCCGCCATTTTGCGCTCACTCTGCTGTGATTTCAGTTAGGGACAGGATGCTGTGTTCTAACTGAGGGCCAGTCGAGCTAGCTAATTGCTTTATTTTCCTTTCCAAAGGCTAATTTAGCAAAACGCTGTGTGTTCTTCACTGTTCACCTTGCTCTTGCCTTGCAGCGCTGTTTTAACAGCGTTCTGCAAGGTCTCTGTGTGTGTGTGTGTGTGTGTGCAGCTCACTCTGTAGTCTGTGTGCAGCCATATACCCGGTTGTATTCAGCTCAGGGGGGGGTTCACACTGCCTCACACAGTTGTCCTTTTTTGCTCATAGTGCAGCCTGCTGCACATTTTTTCTCAAATTTCCTATTAGTGTTTTTCCACCCGTCTCCAGCTAAATTGTGGAAAAACACTACATAGGATAACCTAGAGGGGGGTTTTTGGGCCTTGTAGCGCCGTTTACGGCTGTCTGCACGGTCTCCGTGTGAGCCCAGCTCGCCCTGTAGTCTGTGTGCAGCCATAGCCGGTTGGATTCAGCTCAGGGTTCGTTACTGGCTCATACCTTGAGAAAAATTTTCCTTTTTTTCAAATAGTGCAGCCTGTTTAAAAAATTTTAAAAAAATTCCTATTAGTGTTTTTCCACCCGTCTCCAGCTAAATTGTGGAAAAACACTACATAGGATAACCTAGAGGGGGTTTTTTGGGCCTTGCAGCGCCGTTTACGGCTGTCTGCACGGTCTCCGTGTGAGCCCAGCTCGCCCTGTAGTCTGTGTGCAGCCATAGCCGGTTGGATTCAGCTCAGGGTGCGTTACTGGCTCATACCTTGAGAAAAATTTTCCTTTTTTTCAAATAGTGCAGCCTGTTTAAAATTAAAAAAAAAAATTCCTATTAGTGTTTTTCCACCCGTCTCCAGCTAAATAGTGGAAAAACACTACATAGGATAACCTAGAGGGGGTTTATTGGGCCTTGCAGCGCCGTTTATGGCTGTCTGCACGGTCTCTGTGTGAGCGCAGCTCGCCCTGTAGTCTGTGTGCAGCCATAGCCGGTTGGATTCAGCTCAGGGTGCGTTACTGCCTCATACCTTGAAAAACAATTTCCTTTTTTTCAAATAGTGCAGCCTGTTTAAAATTTAAAAAAAAAATTCCTATTAGTGTCTTTCCACCCGTCTCCAGCTAAATAGTGGAAAAACACTAAATAGGATAACCTAGAGGAGGGTTTTTTGGCCTTGCAGCGCCGTTTACGGCTGTCTGCACGGTCTCCGTGTGATTTAAACTAGCTCTGTAGCCCGATCTGCACAAAAAAAAAGTAAAGTTCACCAAACACAACTTAACACTTGTGTAGGCCACATTTGAAAAATAATAAAGTTTAGTCCACACTTTACAACATTAGTGTTTCTTACACCTGTTAGGAGGAGCATTTCAGGAATAAGCACACTAAGGCCTTAGTACTTTTCTGCTTATCTTTATCTGTCAACCAAGATGAAGAGGGCAGGGAGTAAGGCACGTGGGCGTGGGCGCGGAGCAGGGAGAGGAGCAGGGAGAGGACGTGGTGATTCTGTGCCTGCTGCGGGCGCCGGTGACTCGTCGTCACTCAGTTTCAGCAGGGAACAGTCCTTCATGCGCAGCTTTGTCGGAGAGCGCCGTGCACCGCTGCTGCGTGAAGACCAAATTGAAGCCGTTGTCGGGTGGATGGCAGCTAACGCCTCGGCATCGACTTCAGTTAGTGCCACATCCTCTCAGGCACAGAGCACTGGAGAGCAGCCATCTGTCTCTTCACCACCTGCCAAATAGGCCAGGCAGTAAGAGAGTCCAGGACAGGAGCCGTCTCTACTTCTGTTCTCTGAATCTCTTGGCTTGGAAACAAGGGGCCAGCCAAGCAGCATTGGAGAAATGGAAGAAGAGGCAGTGTGCAGTGATGCCCAACAGCTTTTTCTCTCTGACTCTGAAGAGGCAGGTGGGCCAGTGCCTCAGGTGACCACAGCGCAGTACGCATCTGATGATGAAACTCAGGTGCAGCTTTCTGATGCGTACTGTGCTGCCGAGACTACCCAGGAGGAGCAGTTGGTGGCAGAGGGTAGTGGAGATGACGAGGTCCTTGACCCATCGTGGCGTGAGGAACAGGAAGGTGGTGGGAGCAGCTCTGAGGAAGAGCTTCCCCTTACGGGCCAAAGAGGGAGAGGGAGGGGGAAGACTGCGGAGCCTGTAGCCTCCACTTTGGCACCCGTTAGGAGCCTGTCTCTTTCCAAAGCCAAAAAGGGTGCTCCCAAGACTTGCAGTGCCTGGTCCTTTTTTGACACAGTTGCAGATGACATTTGTTTTGTCAAATGCAAGCTGTGTCATCAGAAAGTAAAAAGAGGGAAAAATGTCAGCAACCTCAATACCACAAATATGTGGAAACATGTGCGGACCAGGCACGCGGTGGAGTTACAGAAACAGACTGAAGATGTAGGCCAACCAACAGCGGCAGCTACCACCTCTTCAGCTCGTGTTGCCTCTTCCTCCAGCTCACGCACAGCTGGTTTGGCTTCCTCCCAGAATCGCCATGGAAGAACCTCTGGCACTGTTGTCCAGAGACCTTGTGTAATTCCACCCACAGCACCACCTTCCCAGTCATCCTCACACTCCCAGTCTACTCTACAGCCATCGGTAGTACAGGCATGGGAGAAAAGGCGGGCATTCTCGGCCAACCACCCCCGAGCACAGGCTCTGAATGCAGGCATTGCCAAACTGTTGTCCCTGGAAATGCTCTCGTTCAGGCTGGTGGAGACTGACAGCTTCCGTGACTTGATGGCATTGGCAGTCCCACAGTACAAGGTGCCCAGCCGCTTTTACTTCAGCAGGCAGGCTGTCCCTGCCCTGCACAGGCATGTTGAGGCAAACATAAAACATGCGCTACTGAACGCCGTCAGTAGCAAGGTCCACCTCACCACCGATGCGTGGACCAGTCAGCATGGACAGGGGCGATATGTTTCCCTCACTGCCCATTGGGTTAATGTTGTTGAGCCAGGTACAGATCGTGTGAGTGGCGCAGGACGTGTCCTGCCCACTCCAAGGATTGCAGGAATCCAGTCTGTACGCATCGACTCCTCCTCTTACACCAGTTCCTCAGATTCCTCTCTGCAGGATCCGTCACAGTCCACCTCCACATGGACCCGTGAACGTTTACCTATGACCGACATGAGCACAGCCGTGGCCAAACGTCAGCAGGCCATCTTGAAACTAGTTTCATTGGGGCATCGAAGCCACACAGCGCAGGAGCTCTGGAATGCCATCAAGCAGGAGAGCGATGTGTGGTTACTGCCAGCGAATCTCCAGCCAGGCATGGTAGTGTGTGACAATGGCCAAAATCTGGTGGCAGCTTTGGCCCTTGGCAACCTCACTCACATCCCATGTCTGGCACATGTGCTCAATTTGGTTGTGCAGAGTTTTCTGAGGGACAATCCGGATCTTGATGCCCTGCTGCACAAGGTCCGCCTAGAGTGTGCTCACTTGCGGCGTTCAAGCTTGGCCAGATCCCGCATTGCTGCTCTGCAGCGCCGATTCCGCCTTCCGGAACACCGCATCATATGTGACCTACCTACCAGGTGGAATTCCACGTTACATATGTTGGAGCGGTTGTGTGAGCAGCAGCAAGCAGTTATGGAGTACCAGCTGCATCAGGCGCAAAGAAGTCGCAGTCAGCGCCGATCAGACTTCACAACCACAGAGTGGGCCACTATGAAGGACGTCTGCCAGGTTTTGCGTCCTTTTGATTATTCCACGCGGATGGCAAGTGCAGATGATGCACTAGTCAGCATGACTATCCCCCTTATCTGCCTGCTTCAGCAAACTTTGCAAGGGTTAAGGGATGATGTTGTGGAAGAGGTGGAGGATGAGGAGTCACCTTTTCCATCAGCTTCTGGAGAGTCAGCGCCACGTGGTTCCTCACAAAGGGGTATGCAGGGGCCAATTTGTGAGGAGGATGAGGAGGAGTCAATGGAGGAGGAAGAGCTCCGTCCAGAGGAGGGAGCGACACAATTGTCCAGTGGTCAGTGTGTACAGCGAGGGTGGGGTGATGACGAGCGGACAGAGATCATGTCTCAAGCAGGGGACAGCGTTTCTGGGCCAGTTGGAACTCTGCAGCACATGGTGGATTTCATGCTGCAGTGCCTGAGAAACGACCGCCGCATCGACCACATTCTCAACATGCCTGATTATTGGGTGTTCACCCTCCTCGATCCTCGCTACCGGGACAACGTCCAAAACCTCATCCCTGCGTTGACCCGGGAGCGTAAATTGCGGGAGTACCACGACACACTGGTGAATTCCATCATCTTCTCCTGTCCAACTGAGAGGAGTGCTGTTAGTGCTTTACAAAGCAGCTCAGTGCGTCGAGGCAGTGGGGGAGGCTCTGCCCAAAGAGGGAGCAGAAGCAGTGCCTCTGCCCAAGGCAAGCCCAGTATGGCACAACTCTGGCACACTTTTGTGTGCCCGCCCCAAATGTCTACACCATCACCGGCGGCTCCAGTCAGCAGGAGGCAACGGTTCCGTCAGATGGTGACAGACTACATGGCTTGCCCTCTTACTGTACTCCCAGACGGCTCTTCCCCGTTCAAGTTTTGGGTCTCTAAGCTGGATACATGGCCAGAGCTAAGCCAGTATGCATTGGAAGTGCTGGCTTGCCCTGCGGCTAGTGTCTTATCGGAACGTGTCTTTAGTGCCGCAGGTGGTGTACTAACAGACCGTCGCATGCGACTATCCTCCGATAACGTTGACCGGCTTACTTTCCTGAAAATGAACCAGGCCTGGATCTCGCAGGAATTTGCCACTCCTCTGCCTGATTAAGTAATTGGGTGTCATCCAGGTCTCCTGCTGTGTTCATCTTTCTACCACCTGAACTGCTATTCCTGGGCTCCAACACCGCCAGTTGCGGCTCAGAAGTGCAGGCTGCACAGTAAAAACATACGACCCAGTGTTATTGGGTTTCAGTAACGTCAGCTGATCCCCAGCTGTGTAGCCGGCAATGTGTCCTGCGACCGCCACGCTGGCACAACAACCTAAATGTAAGGGAACCTGTCCCCTCCCCCGTCGTTTGTTACTGAAAGAGCCATCTTGTGCAGCAGTAATGCTGCACAAGGAAAAGGTAGCTCTTTTTTTTTAGCTCCTTGCACACGCAGAACTTAACACTTATAAAATGTGTTCACTGATACCGTTATACTGTCCCGCAGCTGGGACTTTCCTTCGTAATGTGACGCAGCACAGCCGTCATTCCTACCCCCTTGGTGCCATGCGCTGCCTCCTCAGCGTTGTTTTAAGCTGTCACGGAGCCTGCGCTGTTCTGTTATCCCTTGGGCATGCCCTATTTGTGCTGCCTGTCTTCTGACATAATTTGGTGTCAGGCTGGCTGCGCCTGTGCGGCCGCGCTGCCCGAGATCCCGCCTCGCAGTGTCTTCTGATTGAGTCACACTGCGGGCCTGGGATCCATGGGCATGCGCAGTGCATATCTTCCCCTCGGGCTCTCGCTCATTTCCCTCCGCCTTCTTTAGACTGTGCGCCGTCAGCTGATCCCTAATAGCATGCCACGGCTGTGACACCGCACAGTCTGAAGAAGAGGGAAGGAGGGGAGTGAGAGTCGAGGATATGCACTGTGTATGCCCATGGTTCCAAGGCCCGCAGTGGGATTACGTTAGACGAGACTGCGAGGTGGGATCTGGAGCAGCGTGGACGCACAGGCGCTGACAGCCTGACACCAAATTATGTCCGAAGACAGGCAGCGCTAATTGGGCATGGCCAAGGGCTAACAGAACAGCGCAGGCTCCGTGACAGCTTAAAACAACGCTGAGGAGGCAGCGCACGGCACCAAGGGGATAGGAATGACAGCTGTGCTGTGTCCCATTACGAAGGAAATTCGCACCTCCGGGACGGTTTAACGGTATAAGGGGACATATTTTTAGTGTTTACTTCGGTGTTTGCAAGGAGCATAATTAAAAGAACCACCTTTTCCTTTTGCATCCTTAGTGCTGCACAAGATGGCTCTTTCAGCTACAAACGTCTTGGGGGGGGTTAAAGGTTCCTTTTCAACTTGCTCCAATCAGGCTTCGGCCTACACTCTGTTCCTCTGCTCCTCCTGCTGTCCCTGGGCTCTAACACCGCCAGTTGGTGCCTGGAAGTGCTGTGTGCACAGTCAACAGTCGCTCCTCTGTTATTGGGGTTCAGTAACGTCAGCTGATCCCCAGCTATGTGTGCGGCAATACCTCCAATCTGCTCCTCCTGCTGTCCCTGGGCTCTAACACCGCCAGTTGGTGCCTGGAAGTGCTGTGTGCACAGTCAACAGACGCTCCTCTGTTATTGGGGTTCAGTAACGTCAGCTGATCCCCAGCTGTGTATCCGGCAACGTGTCATGCGACCGCCACGCTGGCACAACTAAAATGTAAGGGGACCTGTCCCCCCCCCCCTAGGCGTTTGTTACTGAAAGAGCCACCATGTGCAGCACTAATACTGCACAAGGGAAAGGTCGCTCTTGAAATTATGCTCCTTGCAAACGCTGAACTACACACTCATGTAATGTGTCCCCTCACACCGTCCAACCATCCCGGAGGTGGGACTTTCCTTTGTAATGTGACGCAGCACAGCCGTCATTGCTACCCCCTTGGCACCGTGCGCTGCCTCCTTAGCGTTGTTTGATTCCGTCATGGACCCTGCGCTGTTATGTTATCCCTTGGCCATGCACAGTTTGCGCTGCCCATCCTCTGACATCATTTGTTGTCGTCCTGGCTGCGCCTGTGCGTCCACGCTGCCCGTAATCACACCTCGCAGTGTCGTCTAATGTGATCCCACAGTGGGCCTGGTATCCATGACCATGCGCAGTGCATATACTAGCCTCTCACTCCCCTTCTTCACGCTTCTTCAGACTAGGCGGCGTCAGCTGATCCCTAATAGCATGCCACGGCCGTGAGGCCGCACAGTCTGAAGAAGCAGGAAGGAGGTGAGTGAGAGGCGATGATATGCACTGCGCATGCCCATGGATCCCTGGCCCGCAGTGGGACTACATTAGATTACACTGCAAGGTTGGATCTCGGGCAGCTTGGACGCACAGGCACTGCCAGCCTGACACCTACATGATGTCAGAAGACGGGCACCGCTAACTGTGCATGGCCAAGGGATAACATTACAGCGCGGGCTCCGTGACAGAACCAAACAACGTTGAGGAGGTGGCGCACGGCACCAAGGGGGTTGGAATGACGGCTGTGCTGTGTCACATTACAAAGGAAAGTCCCACTTCCGGGATGGTTTGACGGTGTGAGGGGACACATTATATGAGTGTGTACTTCAGCGTTTCCAAGGAGCATAATTTTTGGAGCCACCATTTTCCATGTGCAGTATTACTGCTGTACAAGATGGCTCTTTCAGCAACAAATGCCTGGGGGGGGGGTTAAAGGTTCCCTTTCAACTTGCTCCACTGCAGGCTTCGGCCTACACTCTGCTCCTCTTTGATTCCCTGGGTTTCAACACTGTCAGTTGCCACCTGGAAGTGTTGTCTACACAGAAAAAACACTAGGTGATGTGTCAGTGGGGTTCAGCACCGCCAGCTGTTCCCCTGCTGTGTAGTCGGCAACGTGTCCAGCACAAGCCACGCTGGCACAACAGAACAAAAGCTGCCACCAGTGCAGGCTTCGGCCTACACTCTGCTCCTCTCCTCCTCCTGCTGACCCTGGGCTCAAACACCGCTAGTTTTTGCCCGGAAGTGCTAGCTGCACAGAGAAAAACACCAACCAATGTGTTAGTGGGGTTCAGCAATGCCAGCTGTTCCCCTGCTGTGTAGCCGGCAACGTGACCTGCAAACGCCACGCAGGCACATGAACTGAAATTAAAGGGAACCTGGCCCCACCCCCTCAGGTGTTTCTATGTATAACAGCCACCTAGTACAGCAGTACTGCTGCATTTGTACAAGGTGGCTGTTTTTTTATCCTTGCCCACGTAGAATTAAACACGTAAAATATGTGTCTCATTACAGACCATTACAATGTCCCTGAGGTGTGACTTTCCTTTTTAATGACACGCACCACCCCCCTTGGTAGCGCTGCCCGTCTTCTGACATCATTGGTTGGCTGCCTGTGCCTGTGCGTCCGCCCTGCCCGACACAACCCCCCTCGTTTCATATATTTTGGCTGCGAGGGTGTGATTGATGGGCATGTGCAGTGCATATGTTCGCCTGTCTTAACTCATCTCCTTCCGCCTTCTTCAGACTGTGCGGCCTCCTGGCCGTGGTAGGCGATAAGGGATCAGCTGAGGCCGCCCAGTCTGAAGCAGGTGTAAGGACATGTGTGAGCGGCAAACATATTTACTGCACAAGGCCACGAATCCCAGCCACGCAGTGTGATTTTTTGAAAACACACTGTGGGCCTGGGATTCATATCCATTGCTAACCGCAACGGCCAACATGAAATGAGGTGAGAAAACAGGCAGCACTCACAGCGCATGGCCAAGGGATCACAATAGCGCAGACTCCTGTACAGCTAATACAACGCTCAGGAATCTGCGCCCACCACCTAGGTGTAAATTTTGACTCCTGTGCTGCGTCTCCTTAAAACGACAAGTCACGCCTCGACCACTGTTTGACAGTATAATGGGCTAAATAGTGTACGTGTTTTATTCAGCATGTGCAAGGAGCAAACTAAATAGAGCAACCTTTTACTTGTGCAGCATTAATGCTGCACAAGGTGTGGCTCTTGTACCTTGCAACACCTGAGGGGGGGTTAAAGGTTACCTTTGAAATTGGTTCAACTAGGCTTCGGCCTACACTCTGCTCCTCTCCTCCTCCTGCTGACCCTGGGCTCTAACACCGCTAGTTTTTGCCAGGAAATGCGAGCTTCACAGAGAAAAACAACAGCCAATGTGTTAGTGGGGTTCAGCACCGCCAGCTGTTCCCCTGCTGTGTAGCCGGCATCGTGTCCAGCACAAGCCACGCTGGCACAACCGACCAAAAGCTGCCTCCAGTGCAGGCTTCGGCCTACACTTTGCTCCTCTCCTCCTCCTGCTGACCCTGGGCTCTAACACCGCCAGTTTTTGCCCGGACATGCGAGCTGCACAGAGAAAAACACCAGTCAATGTGTTAGTGGGGTTCAGCAACGCCAGCAGTTCCCCTGCTGTGTAGCCGGCATCGTGTCCAGCACAAGCCACGCTGGCACAACCGACCAAAAGCTGCCACCAGTGCAGGCTTCGGCCTACACTTTGCTCCTCTCCTCCTCCTGCTGACCCTGGGCTCTAACACCGCCAGTTTTTGCCCGGACATGCGAACTGCACAGAGAAAAACACCAATGTGTCAGTGGGGTTCAGCAACGCCAGCTGTTCCCCTGCTGTGTAGCTGGCAACGTGTCCTGCAAACGCCACGCAGGCACATGAACTGAAATTGAAGGAAGCCTGCCCCCCACCCCCAGGTGTTTCTATGTATAACAGCCACCTTGTACAGCAGTACTGCTGCATTTGTACAAGGTGGCAGACTTTTTCTCCTTGCCCACGTTTAATTAAACACGTACTAAATGTGTCTCATTGAGACCATTCCACTGTCCCTGAGGTGTGACTTTCCTTTCTAATGATACGCAGCACCACCCTTGTTAGCGCTGCCCGTCTTTTGGCATCATTGGTTAGCTGGCTGCACCTGTGCGTCTGCCCTGCTCGAAACAACGCCCCTCGGTGTCTTATTTTTTTGGACAACGAGGATGTGATTGATGGGCATGTGCAGTGCATATGTTTGCCTGTGTTCACTCATCTCCTTCCGCCTTCTTCAGACTGGGTGGCCTCATGACCGCGGCATGCGATAAGGGATCAGATGAGGCCGCCCAGTCTGAAGCAGGTGTAAGGACATATGTGAGCGGCAAACATATTTACTGCACAAGTCCACGAATCCCAGCCACGCAGTGTGATTTTTTGAAAACACACTGTGGGTCTGGGATTCATGTCCATCGCTAACCGCAACGGCCGACATGAAATGAGGTCAGAAGACAGGAAGCGCTCACAGCGCATGGCCAAGGGATAACAAGAGCGCAGACTCCTGTACAGCATATTACAACGCTCAGGAAGCTGCGCCCATGCACCAAGGTGTTATTTTCGACACCTGTGCTGCTTTTCTTTAAAAAGACAAGTCACGCCTCCACTACTGTTCTACAGTAGAATGGGCTAAATAGTGTACGTGTTTTATTCAGCGTGTGCAAGGAGCAAAATTAAGAGAGCAACCTTTTACTTGTGAAGCATTAATGATGCACAAGGTGTGGCTCTTGTACCTTGCAACACCTGAGGGGGGGGTTAAAGGTAACCTTTGAAATTGGTTCAACTAGGCTTCGGCCTACACTCTGCTCCTCTCCTCCTCCTGCTGACCCTGGGCTCTAACACCGCTAGTTTTTGCCCGGAATTGCTAGCTGCACAGAGAAAAACACCAGCCAATGTGTTAGTGGGGTTCAGCACCGCCAGCTGTTCCCCTGCTGTGTAGCCGGCAACATGACCTGCAAACGCCACGCAGGCACATGAACTGAAATTAAAGGGAACCTGGCCCCACCCCCCCAGGTGTTTCTATGTATAACAGCCACCTTGTACAGCAGTACTGCTGCATTTGTACAAGGTGGCTGACTTTTTCTCCTTGCCCACGTGGAACTCAACACGTACAAAATGTGTCTCAATAGAGACCATTACAATGTCCCTGAGGTGTGACTTTCCTTTTTAATGACACTCAGCATCCCCATTGTTAGCGCTGCCCGTCTTCAGACATCATTGGTTGGCTGGCTGTGCCTGTGCGCCTGCCCTGCCCGACACAACGCCCCTCGTTGTCTCATATATTTTGACTGCGAGGGTGTGATTGATGGGCACGAGCAGTGCATATGTTCGCCTGTCTTCACTCCCCTCCTTCCGCCTTCTTCAGACTGTGCGGCCTCATGGCCGTGGCAGGCAATAAGGGATCAGCTGAGGCCGCCCAGTCTGAAGCAGGTGTAAGGACATGTGTGAGCGGCGAACATATTTACTGCACAAGGCCACGAATCCCAGCACCGCAGTGTGACTTTATGGAAAGGCACTGTGGGTCTGGGATTTATGGCCATCGTTAACCGCACCGGCCAACATGAAATGAGGTCATAACACGGCCTGCACTAACAGGGTATTGCCAAGAGATAACATAAGAGCGCACTCTCCTGTACTGCAAATAACAACGGTAAGGAGTCTGCGCCAAGCACCTAGGTGTAAATTTTGACACCTGTGCTGGGTCTTCTTCAAAAGAAAAGTCACGCCTCCACTACTGTTTGACAGTATAATGGGCTAAATAGTGTACGTGTTTTATTCAGCGTGTGCAAGGAGCAAAATGAAGAGAGCAACCTTAGACTTGTGCAGCATTAATGCTGTTCAAGGTGTTGCTCTTGTACCTTGAAACACCTGAGGGGGTGTTAAAGGTTTCCTTTGAAATTGGTTCAACTAGGCTTCGGCCTACACTCTGCTCCTCTCCTCCTCCTGCTGACCCTGGGCTCTAACACCGCCAGTTTTTGCCCGGACGTGCTAGCTGCACAGAGAAAAACACCAGCCAATGTGTTAGTGGGATTCAGCACCGCCAGCTGTTCCCCTGCTGTGTAGCCGGCATCGTGTCCAGCAAAAGCCACGCTAGCACAACCGACCAAAAGCTGCCACCAGTGCAGGCTTCGGCCTACACTTTGCTCCTCTCCTCCTCCTGCTGACCCTGGGCTCTAACACCGCTAGTTTTTGCCCGGAAATGCGAGCTTCACAGAGAAAAACAACAGCCAATGTGTTATTGGGGTTCAGCACCGCCAGCTGTTCCCCTGCTGTGTAGCTGGCAACGTGTCCTGCAAACGCCACGCAGGCACATGAACTGAAATTGAAGGAAGCCTGCCCCCCACCCCCAGGTGTTTCTATGTATAACAGCCACCTTGTACTGCAGTACTGCTGCATTTGTACAAGGTGGCTGACTTTTTCTCCTTGCCCACGTGGAACTCAACACGTACAAAATGTGTCTCATTGAGACCATTCAACTGTCCCTGAGGTGTGACTTTCCTTTCTAATGATACGCAGCACCACCCTTGGTAGCGCTGCCCGTCTTCTGACATCATTGGTTGGCTGCCTGTGCCTGTGCGTCCGCTCTGCACAACACAACGCCCCTCGTTGTCTCATATATTTTGGCAGCGAGGGTGTTATTGATGGGCATGTGCAGTGCATATGTTCGCCTGTCTTAACTCATCTCCTTCCGCCTTCTTCAGACTGTGCGGCCTCATGGCCGCGGCATGCGATAAGGGATCAGATGAGGCCGCCTGTTGTGAATTCTGTGGCTGAATTCACTCCTGTGGTCACAAGTGGTACTGCAGCTTCTGAGCTTCCTCCCTCAGGTGTTCTGGTGAGCTCGTTGGCTGCTTTGTTATTTAACTCCGCCTGATTCTGTCTTCCTTGCTCCTTGTCAATATTCCAGTGTTGGATCTGAGCTTCTGGATCTTTCCTGTGGCCTGCTGCTCTGCTTAGATAAGTGCTTCTTTGCTTTTGTTGCTACTTTTTCTGTCCAGCTTGTCAATTCGTTTTGCTGGAAGCTCTGAGACGCAAAGGGTGTACCGCCGTGCCGTTAGTTCGGCACGGTGGGTCTTTTTGCCCCCTTTGCGTGGTTTTTTGCTGTAGGGTTTTTTGTAGACTGCAAAGTTCTCTTTGCTATCCTCGCTCTATCTAGAATATCGGGCCTCACTTTGCTGAATCTATTTCATCCCTACGTTTGTCTTTTCATCTTGCTAACAGTCATTATATGTGGGGGGCTGCCTTTCCTTTGGGGTATTTCTCTGAGGCAAGTCAGGCTTGTTTTTCTATCTTCACGCTAGTCAGCTCCTCAGGCTGTGCCGAGTTGCATAGGTAGTGTCAGGCGCAATCCACAGCTGCCTTTAGTTGTGTTTAGGATAGGTTCAGGTATTGCGGTCTACAGAGATTCCACGTCTCAGAGCTCGTTCTATTGTTTTTGGGTTATTGTCAGATCACTGTATGTGCTCTGATTGCTGGAACACTGTGTCACTGGATTGCCTTCATAACAGTACAAGGAGCCAACCTAATGATTCTCAATAGAGGGAAAAAAGAAGTTCTGACATCATTTTTTTTTCTCAGCTCTGTGTTCAGTCTTTTTTTTCCCCTAGACATTTGGGTGTTTCAAGACACAGGTGTGGACATGGATATTCAGGGTCTGTGCTCTTCAATGGATAATCTCGTTACAAATGTACAAAGGATTCAAGATACTATTGATCAGAAATCTATGTTAGAACCAAGAATTCCTATTCCTGATTTGTTTTTTGGTGATAGAACTAAGTTTCTTAATTTCAAAAATAATTGTAAGCTATTTCTGGCCTTGAAACCTCATTCTTCTGGTAATCCTATTCAACAGGTTTTGATTATTATTTCTTTTTTGCGCGGCGACTCTCAGGACTGGGCATTTTCTCTTGCGCCAGGAGACCCTGCATTGAGTAATGTCAATGCATTTTTCCTGGCGCTCGGATTACTTTACGATGAGCCTAATTCAGTGGATCAGGCTGAGAAAAATTTGCTGGCTTTGTGCCAGGGTCAGGATGATATAGAAGTATATTGTCAGAAATTTAAGAAGTGGTCAGTGCTCACTCTGTGGAATGAATCTGCGCTGGCAGCTTTGTTCAGAAGGGGTCTCTCTGAGGCTCTTAAGGATGTCATGGTGGGTTTTCCTATGCCTGCTGGTTTGAATGAGTCTATGTCTTTGGCCATTCAGATCGGTCGACGCTTGCGCGAGCGTAAATCTGTGCACCATTTGGCGGTATTGTCTAAGATTAAACCTAAGCCTATGCAGTGCGATAGGACTATGACCAGAGTTGAATGGCAAGAACACAGACGTCTGAATGGTCTGTGTTTCTACTGTGGTGATTCCACTCATGCTATTTCTGATTGTCCTAAGCGCACTAAGCGGTTCGATAGGTCTGCCGTGATTGGTACTGTACAATCCAAATTCCTTCTGTCCATTACCTTGATATGCTCTTTGTCATCGTATTCTGTCATGGCGTTTGTGGATTCAGGCGCTGCCCTGAATCTGATGGATTTGGATTATGCTAAACGTTGTGGGTTTTTCTTGGAGCCTTTGCGGTGTCCTATTCCATTGAGAGGAATTGATGCTACACCTTTGGCCAAGAATAAACCTCAGTACTGGACCCAGCTGACCATGTGCATGGCTCCTGCACATCAGGAAGTTATTCGCTTTCTGGTGCTACATAATCTGCATGATGTGGTCGTGTTGGGGTTGCCATGGCTGCAAACCCATAATCCAGTATTGGATTGGAACTCTATGTCGGTATCCAGCTGGGGTTGTCAGGGGGTACATGGTGATGTTCCATTTTTGTCTATTTCGTCATCCACTCCTTCTGAGGTCCCAGAGTTCTTGTCTGATTATCAGGATGTATTTGAAGAGCCCAAGTCCGATGCCCTACCTCCGCATAGGGATTGTGATTGTGCTATCAATTTGATTCCTGGTAGTAAATTCCCTAAAGGTCGATTATTTAATTTATCCGTGCCTGAACACGCCGCTATGCGCAGTTATGTGAAGGAATCCCTGGAGAAGGGACATATTCGCCCATCGTCATCACCATTGGGAGCAGGGTTCTTTTTTTGTAGCCAAGAAGGATGGTTCGCTGAGACCGTGTATTGATTACCGCCTTCTTAATAAGATCACTGTTAAATTTCAGTATCCCTTGCCATTGTTATCTGTCTTGTTTGCTCGGATTAAGGGGGCTAGTTGGTTCACTAAGATAGATCTTCGTGGTGCGTATAATCTGGTGAGAATCAGGCAAGGAGATGAATGGAAAACTGCATTTAATACGCCCGAGGGTCATTTTGAGTATCTAGTGATGCCGTTCGGACTTGCCAATGCTCCATCTGTGTTTCAGTCTTTTATGCATGACATCTTCCGTGAGTATCTGGATAAATTCCTGATTGTTTACTTGGATGACATTTTGATCTTCTCAGATGATTGGGACTCTCATGTGAAGCAGGTCAGAATGGTTTTCCAGGTCCTGCGTGCTAATTCTTTGTTTGTGAAGGGATCAAAGTGTCTCTTCGGTGTGCAGAAAGTTTCATTTTTGGGGTTCATCTTTTCCCCTTCTACTATCGAGATGGATCCGGTTAACGTCCAAGCCATCCAGGATTGGACTCAGCCGACATCTCTGAAAAGTCTGCAAAAATTCCTGGGCTTTGCTAATTTTTATCGTCGCTTCATCTGTAATTTTTCTAGCATTGCCAAACCATTGACCGATTTGACCAAGAAGGGTGCTGATTTGGTTAATTGGTCTTCTGCTGCTGTGGAAGCTTTTCAGGAGTTGAAGCATCGTTTATGTTCTGCCCCTGTGTTGTGTCAACCAGATGTTTCTCTTCCGTTCCAGGTCGAGGTTGATGCTTCTGAGATTGGAGCAGGGGCGGTTTTGTCACAGAGAGGTTCTGGTTGCTCAGTGTTGAAACCATGTGCTTTCTTTTCCAGGAAGTTTTCGGCTGCTGAGCGTAATTATGATGTGGGCAACCGAGAGTTGCTGGCCATGAAGTGGGCATTCGAGGAATGGCGTCATTGGCTTGAAGGAGCTAAGCATCGCGTGGTGGTATTGACTGATCATAAGAACCTTACTTATCTCGAGTTTGCCAAGCGCTTGAATCCTAGACAGGCCCGTTGGTCGTTATTTTTTGCCCGCTTCGATTTTGTGATTTCGTACCTTCCGGGCTCTAAAAATGTGAAGGCGGATGCTCTGTCTAGGAGTTTTGTGCCCGACTCTCCGGGTTCATCTGAGCCGGCGAGTATCCTCAAGGAAGGAGTCATTGTGTCTGCCATCTCCCCTGATTTGCGGCGAGTGTTGCAAAAATTTCAGGCGAATAAACCTGATCGTTGTCCGGCGGAGAAACTGTTCGTCCCTGATAGGTGGACTAGTAAAGTTATCTCTGAACTTCATTGTTCGGTGTTGGCTGGTCATCCTGGAATCTTTGGTACCAGAGAGTTAGTGGCTAGATCCTTCTGCTGGCCATCTCTGTCACGGGATGTACGTACTTTTGTGCAGTCCTGTGGGATTTGTGCTAGGGCTAAGCCCTGCTGTTCACGTGCCAGTGGGTTGCTTTTGCCCTTGCCGGTCCCAAAGAGGCCTTGGACACATATTTCGATGGATTTCATTTCTGACCTTCCCGTTTCTCAAAAGATGTCAGTCATTTGGGTGGTCTGTGATCGCTTTTCTAAAATGGTCCATCTGGTGCCCTTGGTTAAATTGCCGTCCTCCTCTGATTTGGTGCCTTTGTTCTTCCAGCATGTGGTTCGTTTGCATGGCATTCCTGAGAATATTGTTTCTGACAGAGGTTCCCAGTTTGTTTCAAGATTTTGGCGAGCCTTTTGTGGTAGGATGGGCATTGACCTATCTTTTTCCTCGGCTTTCCATCCTCAGACTAATGGCCAGACCGAACGAACCAATCAGACCTTGGAAACATATCTGAGATGTTTTGTTTCTGCAGACCAGGATGATTGGGTGTCCTTTTTGCCGTTGGCTGAGTTCGCCCTTAATAATCGGGCCAGCTCGGCTACCTTGGTCTCTCCATTTTTCTGCAATTCTGGGTTCCATCCTCGTTTCTCTTCAGGACAGGTTGAGTCTTCGGACTGTCCTGGTGTGGATTCTGTGGTGGACAGGTTGCAGCAGATCTGGACTCAGGTAGTGGACAATTTGACCTTGTCCCAGGAGAAGGCTCAACTTTTCGCTAATCGCAGACGCCGTGTGGGTCCCCGACTTCGTGTTGGGGATCTGGTTTAGTTATCTTCTCGTCATATTCCTATGAAGGTTTCCTCTCCTAAATTTAAACCTCGTTTTATTGGTCCATATAGGATTTCTGAGATTCTCAATCCTGTGTCTTTTCGTCTGACCCTCCCAGACTCCTTTTCCATACATAATGTATTCCATAGGTCGTTGTTGCGGAGGTACGTGGCACCTATGGTTCCATCTGTTGAGCCTCCTGCCCCGGTTTTGGTGGAGGGGGAATTGGAGTATATTGTGGAGAAAATTTTGGATTCTCGTGTTTCTAGACGGAAACTCCAGTATCTGGTTAAATGGAAGGGTTATGCTCAGGAAGATAATTCCTGGGTTTTTGCCTCTGATGTCCATGCTCCAGATCTTGTTCGTGCCTTTCATGTGGCTCATCCTGGTTGGCCTGGGGGCTCTGGTGAGGGTTCGGTAACCCCTCCTCAAGGGGGGGGTACTGTTGTGAATTCTGTGGCTGAATTCACTCCTGTGGTCACAAGTGGTACTGCAGCTTCTGAGCTTCCTCCCTCAGGTGTTCTGGTGAGCTCGTTGGCTGCTTTGTTATTTAACTCCGCCTGATTCTGTCTTCCTTGCTCCTTGTCCATGTTCCAGTGTTGGATCTGAGCTTCTGGATCTTTCCTGTGGCCTGCTGCTCTGCTTAGATAAGTGCTTCTTTGCTTTTGTTGCTACTTTTTCTGTCCAGCTTGTCAATTCGTTTTGCTGGAAGCTCTGAGACGCAAAGGGTGTACCGCCGTGCCGTTAGTTCGGCACGGTGGGTCTTTTTGCCCCCTTTGCGTGGTTTTTTGCTTTAGGGTTTTTTGTAGACTGCAAAGTTCTCTTTGCTATCCTCGCTCTATCTAGAATATCGGGCCTCACTTTGCTGAATCTATTTCATCCCTACGTTTGTCTTTTCATCTTGCTAACAGTCATTATATGTGGGGGGCTGCCTTTTCCTTTGGGGTATTTCTCTGAGGCAAGTCAGGCTTGTTTTTCTATCTTCAGGCTAGTCAGCTCCTCAGGCTGTGCCGAGTTGCATAGGTAGTGTCAGGCGCAATCCACAGCTGCCTTTAGTTGTGTTTAGGATAGGTTCAGGTATTGCGGTCTACAGAGATTCCACGTCTCAGAGCTCGTTCTATTGTTTTTGGGTTATTGTCAGATCACTGTATGTGCTCTGATTGCTGGCACACTGTGTCACTGGATTGCCTTCATAACAGCCGCCCAGTCTGAAGTAGGTGTAAGGACATGTGTGAGCGGCAAACATATTAACTGCACAAGGGCACGAATCCAAGCCACGCAGTGTGATTTTTTCCAAACACACTGTGGGTCTGCGATTCATGTCCACCGCTAACCGCATCGGCCAACATGAAATGAGGTCAGAAGACAGGAAGCGCTCACAGCGCATGGCCAAGGGATAACAAGAGCGCAGACTCCTGTACAGCAAATAACAACGCTCAGGAAGCTGCGCCCATGCACCAAGGTGTTATTTTCGACACCTGTGCTGCTTTTCTTTAAAAAGACAAGTCACGCCTCCACTACTGTTCTACAGTAGAATGGGCTAAATAGTGTACGTGTTTTATTCAGCGTGTGCAAGGAGCAAAATTAAGAGAGCAACCTTTTACTTGTGCAGCATTAATGATGCACAAGGTGTGGCTCTTGTACCTTGCAACACCTGAGGGGGGGTTAAAGGTTACCTTTGAAATTGGTTCAACTAGGCTTCGGCCTACACTCTGCTCCTCTCCTCCTCCTGCTGACCCTGGGCTATAACACCGCTAGTTTTTGCCCGGAATTGCTAGCTGCACAGAGAAAAACACCAGCCAATGTGTTAGTGGGGTTCAGCACCGCCAGCTGTTCCCCTGCTGTGTAGCCGGCAACGTGACCTGCAATCGCCACGCAGGCACATGAACTGAAATTGAAGTGAGCCTGCCCCCCACCCCCAGGTGTTTCTATGTATAACAGCCACCTTGTACAGCAGTACTGCTGCATTTGTACAAGGTGGCTGACTTTTTCTCCTTGCCCACGTGGAACTCAACACGTACAAAATGTGTCTCATTAGAGACCATTACAATGTCCCTGAGGTGTGACTTTCCTTTTTAATGACACGCAGCACCACCCTTGGTAGCGCTGCCCGTCTTCGGACATCATTGGTTGGCTGCCTGTGCCTGTGCGTCCGCCCTGCACAACACAACGCCCCTCGTTGTCTCATATATTTTGGCAGCGAGGGTGTTATTGATGGGCATGTGCAGTGCATATGTTCGCCTGTCTTAACTCATCTCCTTCCGCCTTCTTCAGACTGTGCGGCCTCATGGCCGTGGCATGCGATAAGGGATCAGATGAGGCCGCCCAGTCTGAAGTAGGTGTAAGGACATGTGTGAGCGGCAAACATATTAACTGCACAAGGGCACGAATCCAAGCCACGCAGTGTGATTTTTTCCAAACACACTGTGGGTCTGGGATTCATGTCCACCGCTAACCGCATCGGCCAACATGAAATGAGGTCAGAAGACAGGAAGCGCTCACAGCGCATGGCCAAGGGATAACAAGAGCGCAGACTCCTGTACAGCAAATAACAACGCTCAGGAAGCTGCGCCCATGCACCAAGGTGTTATTTTCGACACCTGTGCTGCTTTTCTTTAAAAAGACAAGTCACGCCTCCACTACTGTTTTACAGTAGAATGGGCTAAATAGTGTACGTGTTTTATTCAGCGTGTGCAAGGAGCAAAATTAATAGAGCAACCTTTTACTTGTGCAGCATTAATGCTGCACGAGGTGTGGCTCTTGTACCTTGCAACACCTGAGGGGGGTTAAAGGTTACTTTTGAAATTGGTTCAACTAGGCTTCGGCCTACACTCTGCTCCTCTCCTCCTCCTGCTGACCCTGGGCTCTAACACCGCCAGTTTTTGCCCGGACGTGCTAGCTGCACAGAGAAAAACACCAGCCAATGTGTTAGTGGGGTTCAGCACCGCCAGCTGTTCCCCAGCTGTGTAGCCGGCAACGTGACCTGCAAACGCCACGCAGGCACAACAGAACAAAAGCTGCCACCAGTGCAGGCTTCGGCCTACACTCTGCTCCTCTCCTCCTCCTGCTGACCCTGGGCTCTAACACCGCCAGTTTTTGCCCGGACGTGCTAGCTGCACAGAGAAAAACACCAGCCAATGTGTTAGTGGGGTTCAGCACCGCCAGCTGTTCCCCAGCTGTGTAGCCGGCAACGTCACCTGCAAACGCCACGCAGGCACATGAACTGAAATTAAAGGGACCCTGCCACCCACCCCAAGGTGTTTCTATGTATAACAGCCACCTTGTACAGCAGTACTGCTGCATTTGTACAAGGTGGCTGACTTTGTCTACTTGCCCACGTTTAATTAAACACGGAAAAAATGTGTCTCATTACAGACCATTACAATGTCCCTGAGGTGTGACTTTCCTTTTTAATGACACGCAGCACCCCCCTTGTTAGCGCTGCCCGTCTTCTGACATCTTTGGTTGGATGGCTGCGGCTGTGCGTCCGCCCTGCCTGAAACCACGCTCCTCGTTGTCTTGCTTATTTTGACTGCGAGGGTGTGATTGATGGGCATGAGCAGTGGATATCTTCGCCTGTCTTTACTCATCTCCTTCCGCCTTCTTCAGAATATGCAGCCTCATGGCCGCGGCATGCGAGAAGGGATCAGATGAGGCCGCCCAGTCTGATGCAGGTGTAAGGACATGAGGGACAGGCGACAAAATTTACTGCGCAAGGTCACGAATCCCAGCTCTGCAGTGTGACTTTATTAAAAGACACTGCGGGTCTGGGTTTCATGGCCATCGCTAACCGCACCGGCCAACATGAAATGAGGTGAGAAGACAGGCATCGCTCACAGCGCATGGCCAAGGGATAACAAGAGCGCAGACTCCTGTACAGCAAATAACTACGCTCAGGAATCTTCGCCCAGCACCTAGGTGTAAATTTTGACACCTGTGCTGCATCTCCTTAAAAAGACAAGTCACGCCTCTACTACTGTTTGACAGTATAATGGGCTAAATAGTGTACGTGTTTTATTCAGCGTGTGCAAGGAGCAAACTAAATAGAGCAACCTTTTACTTGTGCAGCATTAATGCTGCACAAGGTGTGGCTCTTGTACCTTGCAACACCTGAGGGGGGGTTAAAGGTTACCTTTGAAATTGGTTCAACTCGGCTTCGGCCTACACTCTGCTCCTCTCCTCCTCCTGCTGACCCTGGGCTCATAACACCGCCAGTTTTAGCCTGGAAGTGCTAGCTGCACAGAGAAAAACACCAGCCAATGTGTTAGTGGGGTTCAGCACCGCCTGCTGTTCCCCCACTGTGTAGCCGGCAAAGTGTCCTGCAAACGCTACGCAGACACAAAGCTGACTCCAGTGCAGGCTTCGGCCTACATTCTGCTCCCCCTGCTTACCCTTTGCTCCAACACCGCTAGTGGGGGCTGTAGGAAGACAATGTTTGATAGGCAAAGCATCCGGGTTCCAGCACCGCCAGCTGGTTCTCGGCAGTGTTTTTGTCACAGGTACTCCCTCGTGCCAAACCTGGTTTCAGCACCGTCAGCTGTTTCCGGGTTGTGTCAAACTCGCTGAGACGCCTATGCTTGCCCCGTCGTGTTGCAGTCGGGTTAGCCAACTCCAGGGTGCCTCCAGTTTAGGAGCTTCCTATGTGGGCTGCGTGAACTGGTAGTCAAGGCTGGTTCAGTAGTGCCAGTAGGCCCAGCTCCCCCTGTAGGACTGTTGGGGTTCGGTAACTGCGGCTGCCTCGCAGCCTAGCTGTTCTCTCCTCTCCTGTGGGCCTTCGGGTCCACCACCTGGTTCCAGCACCGTCAGCTGGTTCCAGGCCGAGCCTTTGGCTTAGGTGCCTCCTCCTGGGTTTCCGAGTTCCGCCAACGTCAGGCGGTCCTTGGTAGTGCTTTTAAGCGCGGGCACCTACAGTTTAGTAACCGGGTTTCAGCACCGTCAGCTGGTCCTCGGTCGTGCCATTGGCTCTTGCACACTGGGGCAACGCATCTGGGTTCCAGCACCGCCAGCTGGTTCTCGGCAGTGTTTTTGTCACAGGTACTCCCTCGTGCCAAGCCTGGTTTCAGCACCGTCAGCTGTTTCCGTGTTGTGTCAAGCTCACTGAGACGCCTATGCTTGCCCCGTCGTGGTGCTGTCGGGTTAGCCAACTCCAGGGTGCCTCCAGTTTAGGAGCTTCCTATGTGGGCTGCGTGAACTGGTAGTCAAGGCTGGTTCTGTAGTGCCAGTAGGCCCAGCTCCCCCTGTAGGACTATTGGGGTTCGGTAACTGCGGCTGCCTCGCGGCCTAGCTGTTCTCTCCTCTCCTGTGGACCTTCGGGTCCACCACCTGGTTCCAGTACCGTCAGCTGGTTCCGGGCCGAGCCTTTGGCTTAGGTGCCTCCTCCTGGGTATCCGAGTTCCGCCAACGCCAGGCGGTCCTTGGTAGTGCTTTTAAGCGCGGGCACCTACAGCTTAGTAACCGGGTTCCAGCACCGCCAGCTGGTCCTCGGTCGTGCCATTGGCTCTTGCACACTGGGGCAACGCATCTGGGTTCCAGCACCGCCAGCTGGTTCTCGGCAGTGTTTTTGACACAGGTACTCCCTCGTGCCAAGCCTGGTTTCAGCACCGTCAGCTGTTTCCGGGTTGTGTCAAGCTCACTGAGACGCCTATGCTTGCCCCGTCGTGGTGCTGTCGGGTTAGCCAACTCCAGGGTGCCTCCAGTTTAGGAGCTTCCTATGTGGGCTGCGTGAACTGGTAGTCAAGGCTGGTTCTGTAGTGCCAGTAGGCCCAGCTCCCCCTGTAGGACTGTTGGGGTTCGGTAACTGCGGCTGCCTCGCGGCCTAGCTGTTCTCTCCTCTCCTGTGGGCCTCCAGGTCCACCACCTGGTTCCAGCACCGTCAGCTGGTTCTCGGCAGTGTCTTTTGCTCTTGTACCTTCTGCTCCCCATCCTGGTTCCAGTACCGTCAGCTGGTTCCGGGCAGAGCCTTTGGCTTAGGTGCCTCCTTCTGGGTATCCAAGTTCCACCAACGTCAGGTGGTCCTTGGTAGTGCTTTCAGGCACGGGTACCTCCTGTTTAGTAACCGGGTTCCAGTAACGTCAGCTGGTCCTCGGTAGTTCCATTGGCTCTTGGACCTTCGGCTACCCATCCGGGTTCCAGTACTGTCAGCTGGTTCTCGGCAGTGTCTTTTGCTCTTGTACCTTCTGCTCCCCATCCTGGTTCCAGTACCGTCAGCTGGTTCCGGGCAGAGCCTTTGGCTTAGGTGCCTCCTTCTGGGTATCCGAGTTCCGCCAACGTCAGGCGGTCCTTGGTAGTGCTTTTTAGCACGGGTACCTCCTGCTTAGTAACTGGGTTCCAGTAACGTCAGCTGGTCCTCGGTAGTTCCATAGGCTCTTGAACCTTCGGGTAGCCATCCGAGTTCCAGTTCCATCAGCTGGTTCTTGGCATTTTCTCAGCCTTCTTGTACCTTCTGCTACATTTCCAAGTTGAAGACCCTAAAGTCGACGACCCGGAAGACCACCCCGATGACGACGACGACGACCCGGAAGACCACCCCGATGACGACGACGACGACGACCCGGAAGACCACCCCGATGACGACGACGACGACGGCGGAGACGACGACGGCTGAGACGACGACGGCGGAGATGACGACACTGGAGACGACGACCCTGGAGACGACGACATGGAAGACCGAGAAGCAGAAGAACAAGAGGCTGCAGAACAAAGAGCAGAAGAACATTAACCATAAGACTTAATATCAGAGCAAAAGATATTATCTAAATTATATGCAGAAGAAGACTAAGCAGTGTATGGGGGTGAGTCCGTTCCTCCTCGTGGTGCCCCTGGATAAAGCCTGATGCTGCAGGCCAAACTGAACGCGGACAAATGTAACTTTTGTGACTGACAGAACGGAAGGTGTAATCTTCCAACTTTTATAGATAACAACTACGGGAATGCCTGTCACAAATGAGAATATGATGAAGAAGTAGAATAGGAAGAATAATAACAGTGGAATAAAAAGAATATGTAGAATAGGAAGAATAATAATAGTTGAATAAAATGAATATGAAGAATGTAATCAAAAAAAAAAAAAGGTAAAGGATGAAGAAGAAGATGAATAAGGTGAAGAAGAAGTTGATGTCAAAGATGCTGATGATGATGAAGATGAAAGTGTGGGAAAAGAAAAAAAAAAAAAAGAAAAAAAAGAAGGGGAAGGGCGTGGAATAGTGAAACATCAATATCTGACAAAATAAAAAAAAAAATTACATAGTCAATATCTTTGTCACTCCGAACGTCTTAAAAAAAAACAAAAAACATGCTATTCTATTTGATTGGGATAAACCTCTATGACTTTAATGTCTCCGCCACCTCCCACAATACATCCTACATTATTCTTAGTTGTTTTCCTTCATGTAGAATGAACCTACAAGGCAAGAAAGGGTTTATTTTAATTCCGATATTTTGGTCCCATTGACTTGCATTGGGATCGGGTATCGGTATCGGCGATATCAGATATTTTTTGAATATCGGCCGATCCTATCCGATACCGATACTTTCCGATATCGGAAGGTATCGCTCAACACTAGCCATGACTATATAATAATAATAATAATAATAATAATAATAATAATAATAATAATAATATAGATAATTAAATACATTAATCAGCTCAGAATTTTAGATCACATTTTTTATGTTAATAAGTATAATGTAAATATATATATATATATATATATATATATATATATATATATATACATATATATATATATATTCATATGAAACAGGTAGGTAGTGCTTTTACTAAGGGATCCACTTTTAAAAAAAACTTCTGAATAAACCTGTCAATTCTGGATGGTTGACCAGATTATTATAAGAAAAGGTTTCTCACATTTCCAACTGCCAAAAATAGACTCTGTAACAGCTAAAACTTTCCGCAAACCCACGCTTGTTAACTTCCCTGGAATATCCTTTGCTCATATCCCAGAAATAATTGGTCCCTAGACTTGTCCGTTATTTTTTTTGGTTCATGTTGGAGATGTCCTGAGCTACAAAGGGGGATGATTTATGTAGATTTGGCCAGTTTTTAGTAGTTTAGGGGCCTTCCTCTGTTGAGGAGGAACTTAATGACAATCCAACACTTGTCAGAAATATGTAATGTTTTTACCTGGTGTAAATGCTGCTGTTCTCCTGAATTTGGAGTTATCTTTCTTTTGTCTCTGCTCCTCTCCGTTACTGAGATATGGCCTCCTCTTCCCTGTATTTAAATCTAGTCCTGTTTACAAAGTGGGCGTGGTCGACAGCTCTTCTCTGTGGGTGCTATGCCTCTACTAGATTTGCATACAGAAGAAGAAGAAGCCATATCTCAGGACTGGGGTGGCAGAAGAACAAAAGAAATATAACACCGGATTCTAGAGAATAGCGGCATTTATACTAGGCAAAAACAAATTACAGATTTATGGCAAGAGAAAGGTCCCTTTAAATATTACTATACCTCTAACTCCAGAGTTGGGTAGAAAATGGGACATGACCTTTATAAAAAAAATATTGAAAAAAATTAAATATTCTGCAAAATCATTTCAAAATGATGCCAAGTATGAGCAAACTTAATGGATGATAAGAATTGTAGTTTTTCAATACATAGCTACAGGTCCAAGATCAACATATAGGAGCAGAACCGACTTTCACGTCATAATTAGGGATGAGTCAACCCATGGAAGTTTGAGGTCTGGTACCCTACCGAACTTTAATCCAAACGTGGGTTTTGGGTACCAGAATTGTACCCGAACTTATATCCGAAGTCAATGGGGACTCGAACTTTGGATCTCTAAAATCTCAATCTCGCTCTCCCTCCTTTCAGGACTCCCGAACTGTAAAAGGGATTTCCGGCAGAAGTCTGTGTTCAGAGTTCACTACTGGTACTTTACAGTTTGGGTTCGCTCATCACTAATTATAACCATCAGGAGTCTTAGGCTGAACCCTTTGCGCACTCGAAAAAAAAAAAAAAAATTAAATAAAAAGTGACCGTAGACCCATAATGGAAAAAAAAAAACCTCATTTTATTCCAGTAAAGATCTCTCGACCGCAATCAATTTCACATCACATCATAAATAATGGAGGTCAAGGCGGAAGCATTAAAGCCTCGGCTTACTCTGACAGTGTTAAAATGGTATAAACAGCCCCTCGTTGCTCGCCGCGCACGTGTGGGTGGACATTAAAACACCTTTAAGGAGATTTTGATTGGCAGCGCACCGTTCTTTCCAGAATGCACTTTATTGCTGACATAATAGAAATGAAAACACTTAGGATGCTGCAGCGCTGCTTTCAACAAAGGCTCCTGGTAATGGGTGGAAGAAAAAAAAAAAATTATAAAACGGATTAAATGTCGCCATCATGTGTATACATCAAGCGCCATGTCTGCCACCGAGACACAAAGCGCTTTGTGCGGTATGTTTGCCTCTGCCCACGAATGTTTCAGACTCTTAAGAAACTTCTGATGGCAGATAAGAGCCAAGTGGTCGCTCGGGTCACAGGATTTTACATCCCGCTCCCACGGCACAAAGGAGAGGAGTTTATTGTGCTCGCTGAGTGTTTTTCTGCAATTCACTAAGAATTCTGCCTGTATTCGGGAGATAGCGCCTCCGCAGAACGTCCTTACATGACCCATCTATGTAGCTGTCCTTTACGGCAACATCCCAAGGTCTGTTTTCTGGATATTCCTCTTCATCTTCATCATCGACTCTAGAATCCGATAATCCAGAAAATCTGATACTCCAATACCTAAAAAAAAGCATAAAACGGACCAATCATCACTCCTATAATGGCTCTTTAAAAAAATACTAAATACAGAGCATCTTTTTTTAGAAGCTTGGGGTTCCTCTGTTACTCTTCCTGGAAATGCAAGGATATCTAAACCCGTTTTTGACCCCTACGAAGACAAAATGAATGGCAGCAAATCATTATTAATGTATTCTTACATCTCCAGGAGGAATAACAGAGGAACAACACAATGAAAGATGGTTCCAACATTGTCATTTAGTGTTTACTTAGACAAGTCCGGAGAGCCAAGAGATCCCTTTAACAGATTTGGGGCTTCTCTGTGTTACACATCTGAGTCCATAAAATGAGGGTATAGTTTTTTTTTGTAGGTCCATGCTGCTTGGAAGGTGTTTTGTACTGCACTATGGTATTTGGTGCTGCTACATGGCCATACGGACACTGCACTATAGAATTTGTTCGTTAGTTACCAAGGATTAACCGGTGAAATCCCAGTGGAAAAAATTTAAGAAACCCGATTATTATAATAAGTTAAATATTTGGAGGAAAAATATAAAAATCGAAATATAATAATAATAATAATAATAATAATAATAATAATAATACAAACTAACAATGCAAATTAAATAAAAATAAGGTCAAAATTTCATATTTGCAGCCACCACTAGGTGGCGCTTACTGCATACAGAGTTTTACAAGTCGCATTGAACATTGAACTTAATGGTAATTCTCTTCAAGAGGCTCCTAAGCTCCCTCTAGTGGTAGCAATAAGTTGCTACAGCTTTGCCAATACAGACGTGTCCTTTTTTTTACCTCTTCCTGAGAAAAGTGACCCAAAATATGGTTATTTAAAAAAAATATATATATGGACTTGGGATTCATGAGGAGTCAAAGTAAATAAGGAAAAGTAAATTAAATCAACTATGAATGTTAAGAAAAATTTAGATTTGCTAGAATTATTTTTTGTTTTAGATTTGATTTTGCTAAAATCCAACAAAACTGGTATTTTTTAGGTATTGTTTTAATTTTAGGGCTGGAAAGGAGTTAAAAATTGAAAAGATATCCAAACCTTGCCCCTAACCAGTCCAGGTGATGCAGCTCTCCTCTTGGCTTATATTAGCTCCCTCCTTACAGCTCTGATCTTCTCTCCAGTCATCGTTGTTTGCCTCCTCCCTTTATTATGGGGTCAGAGTATAATAAACTTTTTTTTAATGGTAAATACCACACATTCAATTTTAATTTCCCTGCCCAAATTGAGCAAATTTGTGCTTCAACAAATTGGCTCATCTCTGTCCAGAAAATGATTACATCAAACCTGTACAACATACGGCCTGCGTGACTCATGTGGTCCACAAAAGGATTTCTTGCGGTCTGAAGAGAAAAGGGAGACTCTGGTTCTCTTTTTCCTATATACAAATGTATTTGCATCTTTTAGTCACAAATTTATGAAGATATATTAGGAGTTGCGAGCGCAGGTGATACAAATATATATGGGAGTGACTTAGTAACATAGTAACATAGTTAGTAAGGCCGAAAAAAGACATTTGTCCATCCAGTTCAGCCTATATTCCATCATAATAAATCCCCAGATCTACGTCCTTCTACAGAACCAGTGTCCTTGACACTGCAATTAATCGCTGTCTTAAACTTCATGCTGCATTCATGTACTAACAGTGGTTTTGGTGCTGCATTCTTGTACTTTTAGTGGTTCTGGTGCTGTATATATGTATCGATGGTAGATCTGGTGCTGCATTCTTGTATCGATACTGGTTCTGGTGTTGCATTGATGGACTGATTGTTGTTCTGGTGCTGCATTCATATATTCATGGTGGTTTGGGTGCTTCATTCCTGTACTAATGTCAGTCCTGATTTTGTACACATGTAGGCAATCCATGTTTTCATTTTAAAGGGAACCTGTCATCCTCAAAATCGGGGGTGAGCTAAGCCCACCAGTATCATAAAAGAAAAGAAAAAGAGGTTAGATTATACTCAACCAGGGGCTGTCCCGGTTCCGGTCCGATGGGTGTCGTGGTCTGGTCCGGCGCCTCCCATCTTCATCAGATGACGTCCTCTTCCGGTCTTCAAGCCGCGGCTTCGGCGCAGGCGTACTTTGTTGAGGGCAGAGCAAAGTACTGCAGTGCGCAGGTGCTGGGGCTCTCTGACCTTTCCCTGCGCCTGCTCACTGCAGTACTTTGCTCTGCCCTCAAGAAGAAGAGGATGTCATCTGATGAACATGGGAGGCCCCGGACCGGACCACGACGCCCACAGATCAGACCGCCTGCCAAGGTGAGTATAATCTAAGCTCTTTTTCTTATCTTTAAGGATACATCGGGGCTTATCTACAGAATGCTGTAGATAAGCCCCTGATGCCGGTGGGCTTAGCTCACCCTAGATTTTGGGGGTGACAGGTTCCGGCACTATGTCCCGGAAGTATTTCGCTGTGTTGCGGGATATAGTGCGCGGGCGCATGCGCAGTAATGCTTTTCAGCTTTGCCCGCAGTTGGGCAAAGCATACTGCACGTGTGCCACCGAAGACTGCATTGCGCACGTGCCAACTATGGCGCACACATACTCTAATTCACTAATATATTGTGGACAACAGGGACGGACGGGATGAGGAAATAAAGAGGAAACGCCGCCCATCGGACCGGTAAAAACTCATTTAAATATCCCCCCAATTTGAGGTGACGGGTTCCCTTTAAAACAGAAAAATCCGTAAAACTCAAAGTGTTGAGATTATTAGGAGGATTTGCCAAATTTCTGCCCTGTTTTTGCTCCAAAAATTCTGTTAAAGTTAGGATGTGTCCACGCTTGAGTTTTGAGAGCAGAAACTGAGCAAAAACTCTGAAAAACCTCCTCAAATGCTCAAAACTTTATTCTGGTGATATATTAATGTACAGATGGTGGATCTGGTGATGAATTTTAATGTATGTACCCTTTAAATTTGGGGGGGGGCAGCACTTCAGATTGATTCAGTATGGCAATGTGGCCATTGGACTGAAAAATGTTATGCACCCTTAGGTGTCTATCTATATGTGGCCACCTGGTGGTTGTGAAGTGAATTGCATCCAGTGTAGGATTTTACTTAATGTGATGTGTTCATTTTATATGGTGACAGTCATTTACCAAAGAAAGCTAAGGAGAGGCACATCTCTATATAATCCAATTAAACAAGCAAAATAAATTTGGGAAGCTAAAATAATGTCGGAATAATTTATGAATGATGTCTCCAAAGACAAAACATTAATTCAGATGGACAAAGAAAATTCAGAAATTCTAATTTTTTTATGCCACTTTTTTTTCCATGAAATGCTGAGCTCAGAGAGGCATCAGGAGCGTTCTGCCATGCCGCCCGCTCACAATCTATTGATCTCCATTTGATTTTACGTTGTCCAGTCTGCAAATTAATCCCAACACAGCTAGAAGTGTAATTACAAAACAATGCATTGCAGATACTGATGGGCTGTTTTGTTCGGCTCTGGAGAGACTGAATAAGTGGAGCCGTCTCTGAATCATCTGGTTATCTGGGGACTTAACAGGAATTGAAATTCAGCTAGTTTGTCTTTCGACTCCTGCGCTTGCGGAGTTCTACACAAAATGAGCACAGATTAAAGAACCCAGTTAATATTCCTGACTGCTCCTTGCTCTTTTTTTTTTCAATACAGTTAATCCTCATTGCAAGGAGCCGCTGTAAAGTGAAGATGCAGGGAGGGGGCAGGAGGGCTAATAAATCTCCAATTCCAGTCTGTGATATCTGTCGTGACCAATACAAATACCGACCAGTTTGGTTAGGGAATATTTTGATGGTGCCAACTGCACATCCAATATTATGGCATGAATGCAATACTATAAATGCTTTATATTATATCAGAAAAATATTTAGAATTGAGAGTCCTCAGTGGTTGATACCTTTTAATGGCTAACTGAAAAGATGGTAACAAATTGCAAGCTTTCAAGACTACACAGGTCTCTTCATCAGGCAAAGACTAAAATACATTCTGTAGAATCACATATTTATGCACAACATAGCACAGAAAAAAAACATGGATAAGACAGGTGACATGAAGCAGAATTACCATGAGTGATAAACAGTTATGTCCATAAATATTGGGCCAGCTCTTAGATAAGAAATGTTTTATTGTCCTTTGATTAGGGTCTCTGTTGTGATGACCCCTCATAGTCTGAGGGGCAAGTTTCTTAGTTGATGTACAAAGACATAAATCCATGCGACACATTCATTCCTGCACTAAAACTGTCAAAGGCCGTCATCAGTTTATATTCCCATACTCTTCTGTCTCTCTTAGATTTGAAGCTACCTTTTAACACAAGTAATTTCATGTCCATAATGTTATGATTTGGGAGACAGAAATGTATTGCCACAGGTAGATCCATTCTTTTTTCTCTTATTGTGTGGAGGTGAGAATTCATTCTTGTTCTAAGCTTTTGCCCTGTCTCCCCCACATACAGACCCCCAGTTGGACATTTAGTACATATAATTAGGTACACCACATTAGAAGTGAGGACCACTGAGGACTCTCAATTCTAAATATTTTTCTATCTACTGGCTAACACAGTACCAAGATATATTTCTTTCCTGTATCTATAATATAACGCTGGGAGCGTCACTCTGTCCGAAGCCTTAATAGACTGCGCAGGCGCGACGCTCCCAGCGTTACATTATAGATGCTGCCGAGAGCAGGTGGTCGGGAGTACGGGTAGATGCCGCCGAGACCAGGGGGTCGGGAGTACGGGGAGATGCCGCCGAGACCAGGGGGACGGGAGTACGGGGAGATGCCGCCGAGAGCAGGGGGTCGGGAGCACGGGGGCGCCGTATGTGCGCCCGGCACAGAAAGTTTTTACTTACGCCAGTTCCGGCGCCATTGTCTTTCTCCTCCTGGTGCCGGAATCGGCGCCTGCGCAGTACGCGCTTTCCGGCGCCATTTTATTGAAGACACTGCCGGAAAGCGCGTACTGCGCAGGCGCCGATTCCGGCACCAGGAGAAGCAAGACAATGGCGCCGGAACTGGCGTTAGTAACAAATTGCTGTGCCATGAGGCTGTGGCACTTCATGCCACAGCCATTTGTTACTTACGGCATTTCCGCCGCCATTCTCTTTCTCCTCCTGGTGCCGGAATCGGCGCCTGCGCAGTACGCGCTTTCCGGCAGTGTCTTCAATAAAATGGCGCCGGAAAGCGCGTACTGCGCAGGCGCCGATTCCTGCTGCCGGAATCGGCGCCTGCGCAGTCCGCGCTTTCCGGCGCCATTTTATTGAAGACACACCTGCAGTGGAGCCGGATGATAGGTGAGTATGGTATTTTTTTTTTTATATGGCAGCAGCATACGGGGGCATATAATACAATAGTGGCGCAGGATGGCAGCAGCACATGACAGAACGGGCGCAGGATGTCAGCAGCACATGACAGAACGGGCGCAGGATGGCAGCAGCGCATGACATAACGGGCGCAGGATGGGAGCAGCACATGACAGAACGGGCGCAGGATGGCAGCTGCGCATGACAGAACGGGGGCGCAGGATGGGAGCAGCACATGACAGAACGGGCGCAGGATGGTAGCAGCACATGACAAAACGGGCGCAGGATGGGAGCAGCACATGACAGAACGGGCGCAGGATGGCAGCAGCACATGACAGAACGGGCGCAGGATGGCAGCAGCACATGACAGAACGGGCGCAGGATGGCAGCAGGATGGGAGCAGCACATGACAGAACGGGCGCAGGATGGCAGCAGCGCATGACAGAACGGGCGCAGGATGGCAGCAGCACATGACAGAACGGGCGCAGGATGGCAGCAGCACATGACAGAACGGGCGCAGGATGGCAGCAGCACATGACATAACGGGCGCAGGATGGCAGCAGGATGGGAGCAGCACATGACAGAACGGGCGCAGGATGGCAGCAGCGCATGACAGAACGGGGGCGCAGGATGGGAGCAGCACATGACAGAACGGGCGCAGGATGGGAGCAGCACATGACAGAACGGGCGCAGGATGGCAGCAGTGCATGACAGAACGGGCGCAGGATGGTAGCAGCGCATGACAGAACGGGCGCAGGATGGCAGCAGCGCATGACAGAACGGGCGCAGGATGGCAGCAGCTCATGACAGAACGGGCGCAGGATGGCAGCAGCACATGACAGAACGGGCGCAGGATGGCAGCAGCACATAACAGAACGGGCGCAGGATGGCAGCAGCACATGATGGAGACCATATACCAATATAAATGCTCGCCACCCGGGCATAGAACGGGTTCAATAGCTAGTTATATTATATCAGGACACGAGTGGACCCTCAGTAATTCTAAGACCTCCTTCAGACGTCTGATTTTTTCCACTTTCGAGTTAAACCAGATGATTATTTTGATCAGACTCTGATCACAGCTTTGTCCAAATGCCACCAGTTTTTCTGAAACGTGGATAAAAAAAAAATGTCCTCCTTCTCCTTTCTGTTTGTCAAGGACTTTCAGAAATGAGGAGGAAAAAAATTTTGAGCGGTCTTCAAAAAAATGGTGGAGACATTTCCAATTTTGATCCAGAGGTTGGATCAAAATCGGCAACGCAAGTGGGTAGGTCTATGAAAAAAATGGACCTAACTCCATTTCATATAATTTTCGTTGGATCAGAATTGGAAATGTCTCTGCGATTTTTTGAAGACCTCTCAGTCCGCGAAAAATCACGTACACGTGAATTGCCCCATAGACTATGACAGGTACGTCTGCTACCACAAAAAGCACCCGTACACAAAAATCGGATGCCTGAGTGAGATTTTCTTTAATATTGCATGTGGTGGAGCATGATACATGACATCTGAAGCACAAAGAGGTACAAGATTTCTATAGGCGCTTCATGATTAGTAGGAGATGAGAAAAGAAATTCAATTTTATTAAAATTTTACAAAAAAAATGTGCATTTGCCAAAATGCGTTTTTTTTGTAATTCGCTTCTGCACGGATTTAGCAACCATTTTTCTGAACCATAAAAGACCACCAATATGTTGAAAGATAAAAAAAAACTTAATCTTTTCAGCCTCTCTGCTACTCACCGACACCCGTCTGGTCCTCATCGTATTGACATCAGTGGGGCTGAAACTTCAGAGGCTTCCAAGTTTGCTAGGCCAGGAAGAGTTCTGCACATGAAGACAATGAGGTCACGGCGCGCATCGCGACATTTGCAGGCGCATGCCAGAACCTTTCCTCTCCTAAGAAACCTGGAAGCGTCAGTCCTTATTCCACATATATTATGTTTATTACGCTTTGTGCAGAAAATTGATGAATAATGCAAGATACACGTGATAAAATGTAGCAATACCAATAATTTGTAGGTATCCCAATGTTCTCTCCACACCGCAAAGCATAATGCAATATGTAAAAATTGTGAAAAATACTCAGTCATCTCATCACTCACTACTCCGGCCAATCAGCTCCTCACCATCATCTGTCTGGTCTTTGTCACATTTTCGGATTGGCACCATTTGATTTGAAATCCCCCGGCCTCTCACGCTGGGCCAGACTTTGTGTTTTGATGGGGCCTGGGAGGGCTATGCACGTGAACACACAAGTACTCGACGCACCCTGTGAATCCATCAGGACACTGTGACCTGTTCCACGCTAGTGCAGAAACCTTCAAAGCCCCATCAAAGAAGGAAATCTCGACCCACCATGAGAGACCCTGGGATTTCAGCTTGGGTAGAGGCGATCTGAAGATGCGGCGAGGACCAGAGGTGTGATGCATGCGGCCGAAGAGGTGAGCATTATAATTTTTTAACATTTTAATGGCCGTTTACGGCTCAGAAAAATGTACCCATTTTACTGAATCCGAATGGAAGCGAATCACAAAAAAATTTGCAGATTGACGAATTTGGATGTTTGCAAAATTCAAGTACAATTCACTTACACTCGTACTTATTCGCTCATCTCTAAATTGTATATGGCCACATGGTGGTTGGATTGTCAGGTGAATAGCAGCTTGTTTCTAATGTCTTACAGTAGGAAACTGGCATATTAGGCTACTTTCACACTAGCGTCGGCCCGTTGCAGTGCGTCGGGTCGACGTCCCGACGCATCCTGTGTCAACGCAGCACAACGGGGGCAGCAGATGCATTACTATAACGCATCCGCTGCCCCATTGTGAGTTGTGGGGAGGAGGGAGTGGAGTTCTGGCCACGCATGCGTGGTCAGAAATGGCGGACGCAACGCACCAAAAAACGTTACAAGCAACGTTTTTTGGTGCCAACGGTCCACCACAACACGATGCAACCATCGCACGACGGTTGCGATGTGAGGCAATGCGTCACAATGCGTCGATAATACAAGCCTATGGAGAAAAAACGCATCCTGCTAAAAACTTTGCAGGATGTGTTTTTTCTGCAAAACGACGCATTGCGACGTGCGTTGTACGATGCAGGTGTGAAAGTAGCCTTAAAGAAGCACTCCTTCTCCCACCACCTTTTTTCCCTCTTAATATATTGCAGTCATCATATTATTTAACACTGTATACTTACAATTGCTCCTTTTGCCTTTCTACCCAGATAATGATCTATGATATCACTTGATTAAAAGCTGACTAGCTGAATCCTTCTAAGGTCTGTGTAAAAACAGGAGGTCAATTTTCTCTGCGCAAGTCATAAGTCACTGAAAAAGTATCTGATGGGGGGAGGAGCCACTGTTTCAGGAGTTCAAGAGGGGGATGATAAGTGCAGGGAAAAGAGATTTCCTGTTTCTACTTAGGGCAGAGAAAAGAGAAGAATTAGCTGGGTAGAAAGGTAAAATGAGCAATTGTAAGTACACAGTGCTGTATAATATGGTGACAGCAATATATTAAGAGGAAGAAATCTTTGATTAAAGGAGTGATTTTTTAACAAAAATTGGAGCAAATCACTCTGATATCTCCGGTATTTTGACCGATGTAAGATATGCCATTTTTCGTAAGTTTGTAAATTTCGTAGCACAAATGGCAGGACATCAATATAGATCATAATATTACTGACAGACGGAGAGATGGACAGACACAATAACGACATTAGAATAAATGCTGGAAAAATTTGATTATTGCTTCTCGCAATCTGTCAAGCCTGTAGATTCTACTTTAATAGCAGCTGCTTTATTCTCCGCGGTTGCACTGTCTGCATACACATATGTCCCTAATACATCGTATATGGAGAAAATTATATGTTACATGCATCTAAATAGATTGTTTGGGCTGTCATTTCCCCTCTTCACCCACAGCATGGAAATAAACTTTGTTTTAACCCTCCAAGATCACTAGAGGAAGGGATTTTCTTGGCATTACTGCAGCCCAAGCAGATTTCCTCTCTCCGTGTCAGTCTTAGTGTTCTATAAGTGTTCAGAGAAGGATTGGCTTTGACAAATCTGTCAGTCTGCTATATTTACCATTCAGCGAGAAAAAAATTCCGAATATTACGTCTTTGTCAGATGATTTTGTTTGAAAGCAAAGCAGACTGTATTGCTTTTCACTTTCAAATCCAACTTTATCCAATTTAGTGGTTTCCAGTGAAGAGCAGCGACAGGAGATAGTCCCGGAGTCTGGCGTAAAATGTATTCTGCGTGAGCCGAGTCTGGAGGAGGCTCCACAGTCTCATCTCCTTCTCCGGCTTTGAAATACATCCTCCTCTCATATGTAATTAATGGATTCATCGCCAAGGCTCGTTTTATTTGCTAAGTATCTGTCGATGCTTTCATGTGGTCAGAGATTTAAGGAATATTTCGCTTTTATACGAAGCGTTTGAACATAATGTGGAGTTCTGCTACTTAGACATGGGCTGATGTGCTGGAGCCGGGGTGTTGCGTGGGAGTCCTCATTTAAACTAAGTGAAGAAAAAAAAGTTTTTCTGGATATATTTTTAACAGACACATCGTCTTCCACTCACATTTCACTTGCCATAAAAATGTTTTTTTTTCCCTGGTGGATGTTTGGTGACATCAAAGAGATGTGACTATGATGTAACTAAAGGTCCTTTAACTGCGGGAGTCTAGAGGAACTGAAGAGGAAACAGGCTTGAATATGTAGTGTATATATATATATATATATATATATATATACAGTGGGGCAAAAAAGTATTTAGTCAGTCAGCAATAGTGCAAGTTCCACCACTTAAAAAGATGAGAGGCGTCTGTAATTTACATCATAGGTAGACATCAACTATGGGAGACAAACTGAGAAAAAAAAAATCCAGAAAATCACATTGTCTGTTTTTTAACATTTTATTTGCATATTATGGTGGAAAATAAGTATTTGGTCAGAAACAAAATTTCATCTCAATACTTTGTAATATATCCTTTGTTGGCAATGACAGAGGTCAAACGTTTTCTGTAAGTCTTCACAAGGTTGCCACACACTGTTGTTGGTATGTTGGCCCATTCCTCCATGCAGATCTCCTCTAGAGCAGTGATGTTTTTGGCTTTTCGCTTGGCAACACGGACTTTCAACTCCCTCCAAAGGTTTTCTATAGGGTTGAGATCTGGAGACTGGCTAGGCCACTCCAGGACCTTGAAATGCTTCTTACGAAGCAACTCCTTCGTTGCCCTGGCGGTGTGCTTTGGATCATTGTCATGTTGAAAGACCCAGCCACGTTTCATCTTCAATGCCCTTGCTGATGGAAGGAGGTTTGCACTCAAAATCTCACGATACATGGCCCCATTCATTCTTTCATGTACCCGGATCAGTCATCCTGGCCCCTTTGCAGAGAAACAGCCCTAAAGCACGATGTTTCCACCACCATGCTTTACAGTAGGTATGGTGTTTGATGGATGCAACTCAGTATTCTTTTTCCTCCAAATACGACAAGTTGTGTTTCTACCAAACAGTTCCAGTTTGGTTTCATCAGACCATAGGACATTCTCCCAAAACTCCTCTGGATCATCCAAATGCTCTCTAGCAAACTTCAGACGGGCCCGGACATGTACTGGCTTAAGCAGTGGGACACGTCTGGCACTGCAGGATCTGAGTCCATGGTGGCGTAGTGTGTTACTTATGGTAGGCCTTGTTACATTGGTCCCAGCTCTCTGCAGTTCATTTACTAGGTCCCCCCGCGTGGTTCTGGGATTTTTGCTCACCGTTCTTGTGATCATTCTGACCCCACGGGGTGGGATTTTGCGTGGAGCCCCAGATCGAGGGAGATTATCAGTGGTCTTGTATGTCTTCCATTTTCTAATTATTGCTCCCACTGTTGATTTCTTCACTCCAAGCTGGTTGGCTATTGCAGATTCAGTCTTCCCAGCCTGGTGCAGGGCTACAATTTTGTTTCTGGTGTCCTTTGACGGCTCTTTGGTCTTCACCATAGTGGAGTTTGGAGTCAGACTGTTTGAGGGTGTGCACAGGTGTCTTTTTATACTGATAACAAGTTTAAACAGGTGCCATTACTACAGGTAATGAGTGGAGGAAACAGGAGACTCTTAAAGAAGAAGTTACAGGTCTGTGAGAGCCAGAAATCTTGATTGTTTGTTTCTGACCAAATACTTATTTTCCACCATAATATGCAAATAAATTGTTAAAAAAACAGACAATGTGATTTTCTGGATTTTTTTTTCTCAGTTTGTCTCCCATAGTTGAGGTCTACCTATGATGTAAATTACAGACGCCTCTCATCTTTTTAAGTGGTGGAACTTGCTCTATTGCTGACTGACTAAATACTTTTTTGCCCCACTGTATATATATATATATATATTTAAATATATATATATATATATATATATATATATGCACAGTGTGTGTATATATGTGCAGTGTGTGTATATATGTGTATGTGCAGTGTGTGTATATATGTGTATGTGCAGTGTGTATATATGTATATGTGCAGTGTGTATATACAGTGGGGCAAAAAAGTATTTAGTCAGTCAGCAATAGTGCAAGTTCCACCACTTAAAAAGA